>NC_035444.2:163778008-163781230 GCF_002127325.2 Helianthus annuus
GTTTGGCGTGGATTGTCCGTAACCCCATGAAAGAACGTCGGATCATCCCGAAACTTTACGTGGCTGTTGTAGGGCCCAAGTAGGGTCGTTTCGGGTCACGGGCCGATTTGATCGGGTCAAAACGTTGACTGGGCTCGGGTCGGGCCCGAGGGGCCGTGTGGTTAACCATAACCGTATCAAACGAGGTCGGAACGGCACGAAACTTCATGTGAGCCATCAGGACAACCTGACGGTGGTCTTGGGAAAGATGGAAAATATAGTTTTAAAAAGTAAGAAAGTGGTTTAGAATTCGAATGCATAAACAGATTTGATCGTAAACGAAGTGTGTATGAAAGACGAAGAATAACGGGGTATAATGGAGGTATAAAAGTGAACGATTGATCTAATAAGCGAATGCGAGTATAGGAACAACATAAACTTATGAACATAGAGGATTATAATAGGATATAATCCTCCAAAAAGATGATAAAGATGATTTCTCTAACGAACAAAAAAAGATTACACTTTTACAGTTTAAGGTAAATATAGGTGAGAAAAAATTGAAATAGAAAAAAAAAATAGAGTGATTCAGGTTTAAAAAAACACAAAAAAACAAAACAAACAGGTATCGAACTAGGGACCTCTTGTGTATAAACAAGGGGTTTTACCACTACACCAGGCTCACTCTCATTGTTATAGGGTCCAACTAAATTATTTTATGGGTTCCATAGAAAATTTTATATACCGCTTCTACTACTTTTTAAAAAAGATCGGGGTCCGGGGATTTGTTCCGCTTAACGTGGGTCACGACACAGCCAATGATTCAAAGAATTGGTCACGAGTTTGTTAATGATTCAAATCTCCCACGGCAATATGCATGCAAACTTTCATGCAAGTTTTAACATGCAATATTCTGATGCAGTTCAACGCGCCAGTAAATTTATATACTTATTATTGTGGGTGGCCATAGCTGGTGTCAACCATGTAGATATCAGTAAGTTTGAAACAAACCTAGTCCAAATAATGATCCAGCTCAACATATCAGTAACTACTCTGAAAGAAACCTAGTCAGAAAATATGATTTGGTTTTGCAGCCTCTTCATCCAAGTAAGCCATGGCAATGTTAACTTTCATGCAAGTTTTAAGACAGTAGCTGGTAATCAGAACATAATCAGTACTGACAATTAAATAGAAAAGCCAGGGCATACATGTAAGAGAGTAGCTCGTAATCTAGAAATCAAGGAATGATGTATGTTAAAATAGCATACCAGTTAACCATAAGTTTTATAACCTTTCCCAAAACTTTTATGGAAACATTTCCCAAAACTTTGAAAGGTGATAACTCTTGACACACACCTCGGAATGACCTGATTCTTTTTTTAAAGTTGCTTATTTTTTCGAGCTCTACACGCTGGCAAACTGCCGAAGGCGGTTTGGCCAGAAAAAATTTCCTAATTTTGCCTCCTTCACCTTCAATTAAGATTGTTTATGCTAATTTTGACTCTTTTGGGCACTTTGACCGGCCATAACTTGTTAGAAAAACCTCCATTTCCGTTTTCAATTAATTTGTGACCATTGTCTAATCTATACTTTTAAAAGCCCTCTAAAAGTTTTGGAAAATAACAATTAACAAGTGCGGAGAAGTTATATATATTTCTTGTTAAAGTTTCTACAAAAATTTCCCTTGGATCAATTGGCCTATTGCCTTTTCTCTTACAACTAAACATCAAGGCGGTCGTGGGTTCGAATCCTCACATTGACATTCTTTTTTTACCCTAACAACCTCAATTGATTTATTTGATATAACATTTGTTTATTTCTTTCGCAGAACTACAAATATCTCAAAACCCCATCAAACGACGTCGGATTGGCATGAAATTTTGCGTGAGACCTCGGTAACGTGTTTTAATGGGTTTGGATGAAAAAAAATTCAGTTTTCGGGTCCCGAGGGCCCGTTGGCCCGGCTCGGTCGGCCCGTGACGCTTGTTTGGCGTGGATTGTCCGTAACCCCATGAAAGAACGTCGGATCATCCCGAAACTTTACGTGGCTGTTGTAGGGCCCAAGTAGGGTCGTTTCGGGTCACGGGCCGATTTGATCGGGTCAAAACGTTGACTGGGCTCGGGTCGGGCCCGAGGGGCCGTGTGGTTAACCATAACCGTATCAAACGAGGTCGGAACGGCACGAAACTTCATGTGAGCCATCAGGACAACCTGACGGTGGTCTTGGGAAAGATGGAAAATATAGTTTTAAAAAGTAAGAAAGTGGTTTAGAATTCGAATGCATAAACAGATTTGATCGTAAACGAAGTGTGTATGAAAGACGAAGAATAACGGGGTATAATGGAGGTATAAAAGTGAACGATTGATCTAATAAGCGAATGCGAGTATAGGAACAACATAAACTTATGAACATAGAGGATTATAATAGGATATAATCCTCCAAAAAGATGATAAAGATGATTTCTCTAACGAACAAAAAAAGATTACACTTTTACAGTTTAAGGTAAATATAGGTGAGAAAAAATTGAAATAGAAAAAAAAATAGAGTGATTCAGGTTTAAAAAAACACAAAAAAACAAAACAAACAGGTATCGAACTAGGGACCTCTTGTGTATAAACAAGGGGTTTTACCACTACACCAGGCTCACTCTCATTGTTATAGGGTCCAACTAAATTATTTTATGGGTTCCATAGAAAATTTTATATACCGCTTCTACTACTTTTTAAAAAAGATCGGGGTCCGGGGATTTGTTCCGCTTAACGTGGGTCACGACACAGCCAATGATTCAAAGAATTGGTCACGAGTTTGTTAATGATTCAAATCTCCCACGGCAATATGCATGCAAACTTTCATGCAAGTTTTAACATGCAATATTCTGATGCAGTTCAACGCGCCAGTAAATTTATATACTTATTATTGTGGGTGGCCATAGCTGGTGTCAACCATGTAGATATCAGTAAGTTTGAAACAAACCTAGTCCAAATAATGATCCAGCTCAACATATCAGTAACTACTCTGAAAGAAACCTAGTCAGAAAATATGATTTGGTTTTGCAGCCTCTTCATCCAAGTAAGCCATGGCAATGTTAACTTTCATGCAAGTTTTAAGACAGTAGCTGGTAATCAGAACATAATCAGTACTGACAATTAAATAGAAAAGCCAGGGCATACATGTAAGAGAGTAGCTCGTAATCTAGAAATCAAGGAATGATGTATGTTAAAATAGCATACCAGTTAACCATA
>NC_035445.2:0-89618 GCF_002127325.2 Helianthus annuus
TTCGCTTTTTGCACAAATATTCCTTCCTCGGGAATCGTAGGGAGCTTTGAAATTTTAGTTTTAGACGAACTTCCTTTCTCGTAAATTGATCTATCTAGTTTAAGATAGATATCTTGCAACTTTTGTTTACCCATACTGTAACTAACAAATAATCAATTAAAAGCACATAAACACATAATCACATAATAGTAATCAGGAAAATTAAGTATCGTTTAAATACTTAATTAGCTTAACTCAGTGGCTCTGATACCACCTTGTTTCTGTCACGGCCCCCGACCCGGTTTGACCCGTTTCCGGAGCCGCGGGACAGAAACCCCGTGATATTTGTTTAATTGAGTTTCGCAGCGGAAAATTTTGAACATCAGGATCGTTGTAAAGCTAAATTTTTCCCGATTATTTTTATTTTACAATTCGGGATAAAACCCCGATAACTTACAATACATAAGTTTAGTGATAAATTCTTATTTTAAAACATCTTTATTCATTTTATATTGAGCCACTATTTTAAGCTTGAAATGCTCCTCAGCACTTTTCCTGATTTACAGCAGATCACCTGAAACATGTTTGAAAAAGATTTTGTCAGCGGGAAATACTGAGTGAATCATTCATTTTACTGAAAATGACACATTTGTTATAATTCACAGTATTAAGAGTTTTTACATATGTTTATTATCAACCAACATTTCAAGAATAGGTATTTGTCACAGACCAGCTCTGTGACTGTGGTCATATCACCATTGGCTGGCCCAATGAGTGACGTATATCACTTTCTTTTAGGCTCGCCCACCTAATGTGATTAAAATAATAATAATACTGTGCACAATACCCCACATACCGGCTGTAATTTGGTGATTACATAAACTTAATCACTGTAATTATAACTTTGAAAAATTGGTTTGGAGTATTGTAAAACAATTGATAAAAAGAGAATGACTCACATTGCAGATTTAGTACTGACAGAATATGATTTTATTCCTGTTAACCTAATTTCACAATAATGCACACAAAACAGAGTTAGTGATCAATACAGCAGTTACGATAATTTCCCGAGATCAAATACTCGCAATGAATGACCAAGTGCAATACTTCAACTCATTTATCAAAATGACAAACGACAAAGTATAGTACTTCAACTCATTATCGAATTATCGACAACGACAAAGTACAATGCTTCAACTCATTTATCGGATTACCGACAAACGACAAAGCATAGCCCAATGTGGGCGGCACTTAGACATTCTTTGGGTATATTGATCCCGGAAACTGAATCGTAATAGCGATCGAGTAATTACCCTGTTCCGCGGCAGCGATTCGATATTAGTGTCTGTGTGAACGATTTCTATTATAACTCAGTGCATAATTCGAATTTTAACGTCGAATTTTCAGCAGAATTCAAGTGCCACTGCCCCCTATTTATACCTGGATTTTGCCCTCCCTCGCGCCACGCGAAAGAAATAGGTGCACCCGTCGCGTGGCGCGACGGGTCTAGTTTCTAGCTCAGGGTGTTTCGTGTCCAGTAGCTTTGCTGAGTAATTTTGAACGAATTAATTTCATTTTTACAGCAAATTTGAAAGATAAACATCTACTAGGGTTTAACCCCCCTAAGTTTTAGGGGCCCTGATCCTGATTTCGATTGTTATGAAAATTTTAAGGTTAGTGCAGAATTACTTGGGTGTCTCAATTAGGGTTTTCTTAATAGCTAATTACCATTCTAATTATTAATTTTAATGAGAGTTGTTACATCCTCCCCACCTTAGGAAAAATCTCGTCCTCGAGATTCACTGGAATAGATGAGGAT
Organism: Helianthus annuus; assembly: GCF_002127325.2. Lineage (NCBI taxonomy): Eukaryota > Viridiplantae > Streptophyta > Magnoliopsida > Asterales > Asteraceae > Helianthus > Helianthus annuus. The sequence goes on from NC_035445.2 coordinate 1,799, forward strand.
ACTTGCTCTTCATTTCTGACTCTAATTCCCAAGTGTATTCCGGTCCTCTCTTGGAATTCCATTTGACTTTTACCAACACAAGTCGCTTGTGTTTGAGGAATTTGACTTTCCGGTCTTCTATTTGTAAAGGTTTTTCTATGAATTTCAGTTTTTCATTTACCTCTATGTCTTGAAGAGGTACTACCAGAGATTCATCTGATAAACATTTCTTAAGGTTGGATACATGAAATACATCATGTACTCCAGCTAGTTCTTCTGGTAGTTGTAAGCGATAAGCAACTGGTCCGATTCGTTGAATCACTGGAAATGGTCCAACATATCGGGGACTCAGTTTCCCTTTCTTACCGAATCTTACAACCCCTTTCCAAGGAGATACTTTTAAAAGTACCTGGTCTCCTATTTGGAATTCAAGCGGTTTGCGACGATTGTCTGCATAACTCTTCTGGCGATCTCTAGCTGTTTTCAGTCTTTCCTTGATCTGAGTTATCTTGTCAGTAGTTTCTTGTACAATCTCAGGACCTGATAATTGACTTTCTCCGATTTCTGCCCAACATACTGGAGTTCTGCACTTACGTCCGTACAGTGCTTCGAATGGTGCAGCTTCGATACTTGAATGATAACTATTGTTATAGGAGAATTCAATTAATGGTAAATGGTTATCCCAATTACCTCCAAAGTCAATTACACATGCTCGGAGCATGTCTTCCAGAGTTTGGATTGTTCGTTCACTTTGTCCGTCTGTTTGTGGATGATATGCAGTACTTAAATTGAGTCGAGTTCCCATTGATTCTTGGAAACTTGTCCAAAATCGAGAGGTAAAACGACTATCTCTATCCGATACAATGGAGAGTGGGACTCCATGTAAGGATACTATTTCATCCACATATAGCTTGGCTAATCTTTCCATGCTAAAGGTTTCCTTTATTGGTAGAAAATGAGCTGATTTGGTTAATCGGTCCACGATTACCCAAATTGCATCATTACCTTTTCTGGTTTTGGGTAACTTAGTAACAAAGTCCATTGTTATGAGTTCCCATTTCCATACAGGCATTTCTAACTGTTGTAATAGACCTGAGGGTTTCTGGTGTTCCGCTTTAACTTGTAAACAAGTTAAACACTTAGATACATATTCAGCTATATCCTTTTTCATTCCTATCCACCAGAAGTTCTTTCTTAAATCTTGGTACATCTTATTGTTTCCTGGGTGTACAGTATACCTAGATTTATGAGCTTCTTTTAAAATTTTCGATCTTAAATCTCCTTGCTTAGGTACCCAAATTCTGCTTTTGTGGAATTTCCAAATTCCATCATTTCCTTGTTCTAATTCTTTTAGGTAACCTTTCATTCCTTCGGCATCGTCCTTGATTGCCGTTTTCTGGATTTCTTTCACTTGTTCCCGTAAATCTACTTGTAGATTTATTCTAAGAGCACGAACTCGCCTTTGTTTTTCATGATACTTACGACTTAAGGCATCTGCTACTACGTTGGCTTTTCCTTCGTGATATTGAATATTACAGTCGTAATCACTCAAGACTTCCATCCATCTTCTTTGCCTCATGTTTAATTCTTTTTGTCCGAATATATACCTTAAACTCTTGTGGTCTGTATAAACAGTAAACTTACTTCCATACAGATAATGTCTCCAAATCTTAAGGGCAAAAACTATGGCTCCTAATTCTAAATCATGAGTCGTATAGTTTTCTTCATGCTTTTTCAATTGTCTAGAGGCATACGCAATTACCTTCTTGCGTTGCATCAACACACATCCGTATCCTAATTTTGAAGCATCACAGTATACTTCAAAATCTTCTGTTCCTTCTGGTAAGGCTAAGATTGGCGCATTGGTTAATTTCTGCTGCTTCGGTTTTCTCTAACCATCGCAGTGTTGCAGTTGCTCCTTCGTTGCCTGCAAATTCAGCGGGTTTACAAGCAAGAAATTCTTTGAAAGTGCAACCAGGTGTTGCAGCCTTTCGTTTCTTAGGGCGCTGCGTGTGCTGAGATTCATTGTCATGATTTATATGATCATTGCCCCCGTTTATACTATTACTGAAATTATCTTCGATAGTATGTTTGCTAGGTATGATATGTTGCGGATCAGTTGGATTTTTCATAGCAGCAACGAACATTGGAATTGCCTTGGCTATTCCTTGGGCAACCATATTTTCAATATCTTGTTTGGTCATATATTGATCTTCTGGGTGTTGCTCCGATTGATTAACTTCATTTACTGGTTCGTTATCGTTATTTGCCATCTGATGATAAGTTATTATGAATAATTAGCAATTAATAATTTATACAAATCATTAAACAAGTTATAACACATAAAGCCCAAAATTATCGATTTCTCGATTGCATTTCATATCAGTATAGTATGCATCAATACACACCGATATTTTACAACGTTTTATTCGTTATGTTACAACTGGTTTCACTATTTACTTTTACTATTATACAAAGATAACTTTCCCATCCTCCTAGTTGTTATTCTAGAAACGTAATTCCCTCTCATCATATTTCCAGGCAATCTGTCCCCCTATTTCCCTAATTCTATTCCCTGCATCCATCAACTCTTCCCCGAAATGGCGAAGTTCAGCCAAATTCTCATTGCTCATTGGTGGATTGGGTAGGGGTTCTGGGTCGAACTGTGGAAGAAATGAGTAAGCGTTATTGACAATATTTTGAAATTGCCAATCGTTGGTCCACCATTCTTCCATTTCTACAGGTTGGTTATGGACTATTGGTTCAGTGATGGTTGGTGCAAAATTCATAGGAATTGGGTTTTCGATAGGATAAGTAAAAATACCCGGACTGGCAGGTTGCATAGTCTCACATTTTTCTAGTAAAATATCTATCTGATCCTGAAAAGTAACTCTTTTGGTTTGATTAGAACTTTCTCCAACTTCTACCTGGGTTGGGTTTGAACCTTGCCCTATTTCTATTTCTATTTCCTGAGAATACTGATCGAACTGCTCCTCCATTTGCCTAACCTCATTATTAGCTTCAGTTTCTTGTTCTTGCGGATTAGGGTTTTCCTGGATTACAATCGCTTTTCCTTTGTCTAAAGGTTTACTAGTTTTAGGGGTTTTTGTAACTGACTTTTTCTTACGTATACGGCTTCCCCATACATAATTTTTCTTTGGCCTTCTTTTTGGTTTGGTCACTGGTGGAGTAGGGAGTTTTACAGGTTGGTCTACATCAGCAAGATATCCCGTGAATTCATGAGAAACTTCTATGTTCACTGGGTACAGATTGAGGTTCTGAAAAGCTTCAGATATCTCGTTCATGCTGTGTAGCATATATGCAAAATGCATAAAATATCAAGTTAAAACTTTGGAACAAAGTTTAACAAATAACATGGAAGTTTTATTGCACACTATTTGTACAAAATACAGGAAAACACACTCAAATTTTATTTCACTTTTATTTATTTACTTATTGGGAAGTACTGCTTGCAAATTTTAGAGCATCTTTAAAGATTTGCATGTTCTGCCACAGTGGCTAGCATATATAAATTTGCCCATTTTTCATCGAGTTTATCTTCCCAAGGTGATTTATCGATTAAATCCTGGGTTTCCTTTTTAATTTTCCTTTCTCTGATTTGCTCCTTACTTTTCTTAATAATCATACTCCTTTTTCTAGGAGAAAGCGGATTTTCATAGTTCGCTTTTTGCACAAATATTCCTTCCTCGGGAATCGTAGGGAGCTTTGAAATTTTAGTTTTAGACGAACTTCCTTTCTCGTAAATTGATCTATCTAGTTTAAGATAGATATCTTGCAACTTTTGTTTACCCATACTGTAACTAACAAATAATCAATTAAAAGCACATAAACACATAATCACATAATAGTAATCAGGAAAATTAAGTATCGTTTAAATACTTAATTAGCTTAACTCAGTGGCTCTGATACCACCTTGTTTCTGTCACGGCCCCCGACCCGGTTTGACCCGTTTCCGGAGCCGCGGGACAGAAACCCCGTGATATTTGTTTAATTGAGTTTCGCAGCGGAAAATTTTGAACATCAGGATCGTTGTAAAGCTAAATTTTTCCCGATTATTTTTATTTTACAATTCGGGATAAAACCCCGATAACTTACAATACATAAGTTTAGTGATAAATTCTTATTTTAAAACATCTTTATTCATTTTATATTGAGCCACTATTTTAAGCTTGAAATGCTCCTCAGCACTTTTCCTGATTTACAGCAGATCACCTGAAACATGTTTGAAAAAGATTTTGTCAGCGGGAAATACTGAGTGAATCATTCATTTTACTGAAAATGACACATTTGTTATAATTCACAGTATTAAGAGTTTTTACATATGTTTATTATCAACCAACATTTCAAGAATAGGTATTTGTCACAGACCAGCTCTGTGACTGTGGTCATATCACCATTGGCTGGCCCAATGAGTGACGTATATCACTTTCTTTTAGGCTCGCCCACCTAATGTGATTAAAATAATAATAATACTGTGCACAATACCCCACATACCGGCTGTAATTTGGTGATTACATAAACTTAATCACTGTAATTATAACTTTGAAAAATTGGTTTGGAGTATTGTAAAACAATTGATAAAAAGAGAATGACTCACATTGCAGATTTAGTACTGACAGAATATGATTTTATTCCTGTTAACCTAATTTCACAATAATGCACACAAAACAGAGTTAGTGATCAATACAGCAGTTACGATAATTTCCCGAGATCAAATACTCGCAATGAATGACCAAGTGCAATACTTCAACTCATTTATCAAAATGACAAACGACAAAGTATAGTACTTCAACTCATTATCGAATTATCGACAACGACAAAGTACAATGCTTCAACTCATTTATCGGATTACCGACAAACGACAAAGCATAGCCCAATGTGGGCGGCACTTAGACATTCTTTGGGTATATTGATCCCGGAAACTGAATCGTAATAGCGATCGAGTAATTACCCTGTTCCGCGGCAGCGATTCGATATTAGTGTCTGTGTGAACGATTTCTATTATAACTCAGTGCATAATTCGAATTTTAACGTCGAATTTTCAGCAGAATTCAAGTGCCACTGCCCCCTATTTATACCTGGATTTTGCCCTCCCTCGCGCCACGCGAAAGAAATAGGTGCACCCGTCGCGTGGCGCGACGGGTCTAGTTTCTAGCTCAGGGTGTTTCGTGTCCAGTAGCTTTGCTGAGTAATTTTGAACGAATTAATTTCATTTTTACAGCAAATTTGAAAGATAAACATCTACTAGGGTTTAACCCCCCTAAGTTTTAGGGGCCCTGATCCTGATTTCGATTGTTATGAAAATTTTAAGGTTAGTGCAGAATTACTTGGGTGTCTCAATTAGGGTTTTCTTAATAGCTAATTACCATTCTAATTATTAATTTTAATGAGAGTTGTTACATCCTCCCCACCTTAGGAAAAATCTCGTCCTCGAGATTCACTGGAATAGATGAGGATACTTGCTCTTCATTTCTGACTCTAATTCCCAAGTGTATTCCGGTCCTCTCTTGGAATTCCATTTGACTTTTACCAACACAAGTCGCTTGTGTTTGAGGAATTTGACTTTCCGGTCTTCTATTTGTAAAGGTTTTTCTATGAATTTCAGTTTTTCATTTACCTCTATGTCTTGAAGAGGTACTACCAGAGATTCATCTGATAAACATTTCTTAAGGTTGGATACATGAAATACATCATGTACTCCAGCTAGTTCTTCTGGTAGTTGTAAGCGATAAGCAACTGGTCCGATTCGTTGAATCACTGGAAATGGTCCAACATATCGGGGACTCAGTTTCCCTTTCTTACCGAATCTTACAACCCCTTTCCAAGGAGATACTTTTAAAAGTACCTGGTCTCCTATTTGGAATTCAAGCGGTTTGCGACGATTGTCTGCATAACTCTTCTGGCGATCTCTAGCTGTTTTCAGTCTTTCCTTGATCTGAGTTATCTTGTCAGTAGTTTCTTGTACAATCTCAGGACCTGATAATTGACTTTCTCCGATTTCTGCCCAACATACTGGAGTTCTGCACTTACGTCCGTACAGTGCTTCGAATGGTGCAGCTTCGATACTTGAATGATAACTATTGTTATAGGAGAATTCAATTAATGGTAAATGGTTATCCCAATTACCTCCAAAGTCAATTACACATGCTCGGAGCATGTCTTCCAGAGTTTGGATTGTTCGTTCACTTTGTCCGTCTGTTTGTGGATGATATGCAGTACTTAAATTGAGTCGAGTTCCCATTGATTCTTGGAAACTTGTCCAAAATCGAGAGGTAAAACGACTATCTCTATCCGATACAATGGAGAGTGGGACTCCATGTAAGGATACTATTTCATCCACATATAGCTTGGCTAATCTTTCCATGCTAAAGGTTTCCTTTATTGGTAGAAAATGAGCTGATTTGGTTAATCGGTCCACGATTACCCAAATTGCATCATTACCTTTTCTGGTTTTGGGTAACTTAGTAACAAAGTCCATTGTTATGAGTTCCCATTTCCATACAGGCATTTCTAACTGTTGTAATAGACCTGAGGGTTTCTGGTGTTCCGCTTTAACTTGTAAACAAGTTAAACACTTAGATACATATTCAGCTATATCCTTTTTCATTCCTATCCACCAGAAGTTCTTTCTTAAATCTTGGTACATCTTATTGTTTCCTGGGTGTACAGTATACCTAGATTTATGAGCTTCTTTTAAAATTTTCGATCTTAAATCTCCTTGCTTAGGTACCCAAATTCTGCTTTTGTGGAATTTCCAAATTCCATCATTTCCTTGTTCTAATTCTTTTAGGTAACCTTTCATTCCTTCGGCATCGTCCTTGATTGCCGTTTTCTGGATTTCTTTCACTTGTTCCCGTAAATCTACTTGTAGATTTATTCTAAGAGCACGAACTCGCCTTTGTTTTTCATGATACTTACGACTTAAGGCATCTGCTACTACGTTGGCTTTTCCTTCGTGATATTGAATATTACAGTCGTAATCACTCAAGACTTCCATCCATCTTCTTTGCCTCATGTTTAATTCTTTTTGTCCGAATATATACCTTAAACTCTTGTGGTCTGTATAAACAGTAAACTTACTTCCATACAGATAATGTCTCCAAATCTTAAGGGCAAAAACTATGGCTCCTAATTCTAAATCATGAGTCGTATAGTTTTCTTCATGCTTTTTCAATTGTCTAGAGGCATACGCAATTACCTTCTTGCGTTGCATCAACACACATCCGTATCCTAATTTTGAAGCATCACAGTATACTTCAAAATCTTCTGTTCCTTCTGGTAAGGCTAAGATTGGCGCATTGGTTAATTTCTGCTTTAAGATTCTAAAGGCTTCTTCTTGCCTTGGTCCCCACTCAAATTTAGTGGCTTTACAGGTTAACTTAGTTAATGGTACAGCTATCTTGGAGAAATCCTTAATAAACCGTCTATAATAACCGGCTAAACCTATAAAACTTCTAATTTCCATTGCAGTTTGTGGAACCTTCCAATTGGTAATTGCTTCGATTTTAGCAGGATCTACGTGAATACCTTCGTGATTCACCATGTGGCCTAAGAATTGTACTTCTTGTAACCAAAATTCACACTTTGAGAATTTAGCGTACAGCTTTTCTTTTCTTAACAAAGTTAAGAGTGCATGTAAATGCTGACAATGCTCGGCTTGACTTTTAGAATAAATAAGTATATCGTCAATAAACACGATCACAAATTTATCCAAATATGGTTTACAGATTCTGTTCATCATGTCCATGAATGCAGCTGGGGCATTGGTTAATCCGAAGGGCATGACTGTAAACTCATAATGACCATACCTAGTTCTGAAAGCAGTTTTAGGTATGTCTTCTTCTTGAACTTTCAACTGATGATATCCGGATCTTAAATCTATCTTAGAGAAATACCTAGCTCCTTGTAATTGATCGAAAAGATCATCAATCCTAGGTAATGGGTATCGATTCTTAATTGTAACTTTATTTAATTCTCTATAATCAATACACATTCTCATTGATCCATCTTTCTTTTTCACAAACAACACTGGTGCACCCCAAGGGGATGAACTAGGTTGTATAAATCCTTTGCTTAGTAATTCATCTAATTGCTTTTTCAATTCTAGCATTTCGGTAGGAGCTAATCGATATGGCGCCTTGGCTATCGGTGTAGTTCCTGGGATTAGATGAATCCTAAATTCTACTTCTCTGTCTGGTGGTAACCCAGGTAAATCTTCCGGAAATACATCTGGGTACTCTAAGACTACAGGAATTTCCTTGAGTTCTTTGCCTTTAGTACAAATGATTACTGAAATCATATATACTATTCCTTGGTTCCGTTCATAATTAGCAATTTTCATTACTGATATGAACTTCAATGGTTTCCGAGGTTTATCTCCTGAAATCTTAATTACCTCTCCAGTAGGTGCTTGAATTTCTATAGAATTTCTATCACATATGATTTGAGCATGGTTGGCTATTAACCAATCCATTCCTAACACAACATCAAACTCAGCTAATTTCATAGGCAATAGGTTTGCAACAAACTTATGACCTGAAAGTTCTATTTCTACTTTTTGCAAAACCTGATTAATTTCTATGGAATTTCCATCTGCAGTTTCGACTGTAAAGATCTGCCTAACTGTAGTTAATGGTAACTTAAGAGCTTGACAAAATGAAGTATTTATAAAACTTTGGTTCGCACCAGATTCAAATAATACTTTTGCATAGACGTTGTGGACTAAAAACGTACCGGCGATCACATCCGGAATGAGTTCTGCTTCTTGAGTAGTCAGCTGAAATGCTCTAACATTCTTCTTAGTAGTTCCTTCAGCTGCCTTGGGTTTGTTGTCTGCTGGGTTGGTTAACTTAGGACACTCTGGTTTGATATGTCCAGCTTCTCCACAATTGTAACAAATTATGGATTTCTTTCTGCAGTTTTCTTCCCGATGTCCGGTTGTTTTGCAAAAATTGCAAATTCTATTACACTTTCCAAAATGTCTCTTTTTGCAAAATTTGCATAATGGCACATTTGAAGATTGCCCTGTTCCTTTTTTCTTGAAATTACTACTATTACCCATTCTGAATCCTTGGGTAATTTTCTGAGCTAATTCCTTCTTCCTATCTTCGTCTCGTGTGCGTATCAGCTCGTCAGTTAAGGTGTTAGCTAATTCTACGGCATCTTCAATAGTGCGAGGTCTCGCAGCTTTAACGATATTGCGAATTTCACTAATTAATCCCCAAATATATCGAGAAATAAGTACTGGTTCTGGCGAAGCCAGGTTAGGTACCACTCTCGCATATTCGAAGAATGTCGAAGTATAACCACGACAATCTACTCCGGTCATTCGATGATTTAGGAATTTATTTGCCATTTGTTCCTTTTCATACTCAGGACAGAATTTTCTTTCGACAAGATTCTTAAATTCTTCCCAAGTCATGGCATAAGCCTCTCGTCTTCCTTTTGCTTGTAGCACTGTGTTCCACCATTCTAGTGCTCCTTCCTTAAACAGATTTGAGGCATACATGACTTGATCTTCGTCAGCACATTTACTTATTGCAATTACTGCTTCGGTTTTCTCTAACCATCGCAGTGTTGCAGTTGCTCCTTCGTTGCCTGCAAATTCAGCGGGTTTACAAGCAAGAAATTCTTTGAAAGTGCAACCAGGTGTTGCAGCCTTTCGTTTCTTAGGGCGCTGCGTGTGCTGAGATTCATTGTCATGATTTATATGATCATTGCCCCCGTTTATACTATTACTGAAATTATCTTCGATAGTATGTTTGCTAGGTATGATATGTTGCGGATCAGTTGGATTTTTCATAGCAGCAACGAACATTGGAATTGCCTTGGCTATTCCTTGGGCAACCATATTTTCAATATCTTGTTTGGTCATATATTGATCTTCTGGGTGTTGCTCCGATTGATTAACTTCATTTACTGGTTCGTTATCGTTATTTGCCATCTGATGATAAGTTATTATGAATAATTAGCAATTAATAATTTATACAAATCATTAAACAAGTTATAACACATAAAGCCCAAAATTATCGATTTCTCGATTGCATTTCATATCAGTATAGTATGCATCAATACACACCGATATTTTACAACGTTTTATTCGTTATGTTACAACTGGTTTCACTATTTACTTTTACTATTATACAAAGATAACTTTCCCATCCTCCTAGTTGTTATTCTAGAAACGTAATTCCCTCTCATCATATTTCCAGGCAATCTGTCCCCCTATTTCCCTAATTCTATTCCCTGCATCCATCAACTCTTCCCCGAAATGGCGAAGTTCAGCCAAATTCTCATTGCTCATTGGTGGATTGGGTAGGGGTTCTGGGTCGAACTGTGGAAGAAATGAGTAAGCGTTATTGACAATATTTTGAAATTGCCAATCGTTGGTCCACCATTCTTCCATTTCTACAGGTTGGTTATGGACTATTGGTTCAGTGATGGTTGGTGCAAAATTCATAGGAATTGGGTTTTCGATAGGATAAGTAAAAATACCCGGACTGGCAGGTTGCATAGTCTCACATTTTTCTAGTAAAATATATATCTGATCCTGAAAAGTAACTCTTTTGGTTTGATTAGAACTTTCTCCAACTTCTACCTGGGTTGGGTTTGAACCTTGCCCTATTTCTATTTCTATTTCCTGAGAATACTGATCGAACTGCTCCTCCATTTGCCTAACCTCATTATTAGCTTCAGTTTCTTGTTCTTGCGGATTAGGGTTTTCCTGGATTACAATCGCTTTTCCTTTGTCTAAAGGTTTACTAGTTTTAGGGGTTTTTGTAACTGACTTTTTCTTACGTATACGGCTTCCCCATACATAATTTTTCTTTGGCCTTCTTTTTGGTTTGGTCACTGGTGGAGTAGGGAGTTTTACAGGTTGGTCTACATCAGCAAGATATCCCGTGAATTCATGAGAAACTTCTATGTTCACTGGGTACAGATTGAGGTTCTGAAAAGCTTCAGATATCTCGTTCATGATGTGTAGCATATATGCAAAATGCATAAAATATCAAGTTAAAACTTTGGAACAAAGTTTAACAAATAACATGGAAGTTTTATTGCACACTATTTGTACAAAATACAGGAAAACACACTCAAATTTTATTTCACTTTTATTTATTTACTTATTGGGAAGTACTGCTTGCAAATTTTAGAGCATCTTTAAAGATTTGCATGTTCTGCCACAGTGGCTAGCATATATAAATTTGCCCATTTTTCATCGAGTTTATCTTCCCAAGGTGATTTATCGATTAAATCCTGGGTTTCCTTTTTAATTTTCCTTTCTCTGATTTGCTCCTTACTTTTCTTAATAATCATACTCCTTTTTCTAGGAGAAAGCGGATTTTCATAGTTCGCTTTTTGCACAAATATTCCTTCCTCAGGAATCGTAGGGAGCTTTGAAATTTTAGTTTTAGACGAACTTCCTTTCTCGTAAATTGATCTATCTAGTTTAAGATAGATATCTTGCAACTTTTGTTTACCCATACTGTAACTAACAAATAATCAATTAAAAGCACATAAACACATAATCACATAATAGTAATCAGGAAAATTAAGTATCGTTTAAATACTTAATTAGCTTAACTCAGTGGCTCTGATACCACCTTGTTTCTGTCACGGCCCCCGACCCGGTTTGACCCGTTTCCGGAGCCGCGGGACAGAAACCCCGTGATATTTGTTTAATTGAGTTTCGCAGCGGAAAATTTTGAACATCAGGATCGTTGTAAAGCTAAATTTTTCCCGATTATTTTTATTTTACAATTCGGGATAAAACCCCGATAACTTACAATACATAAGTTTAGTGATAAATTCTTATTTTAAAACATCTTTATTCATTTTATATTGAGCCACTATTTTAAGCTTGAAATGCTCCTCAGCACTTTTCCTGATTTACAGCAGATCACCTGAAACATGTTTGAAAAAGATTTTGTCAGCGGGAAATACTGAGTGAATCATTCATTTTACTGAAAATGACACATTTGTTATAATTCACAGTATTAAGAGTTTTTACATATGTTTATTATCAACCAACATTTCAAGAATAGGTATTTGTCACAGACCAGCTCTGTGACTGTGGTCATATCACCATTGGCTGGCCCAATGAGTGACGTATATCACTTTCTTTTAGGCTCGCCCACCTAATGTGATTAAAATAATAATAATACTGTGCACAATACCCCACATACCGGCTGTAATTTGGTGATTACATAAACTTAATCACTGTAATTATAACTTTGAAAAATTGGTTTGGAGTATTGTAAAACAATTGATAAAAAGAGAATGACTCACATTGCAGATTTAGTACTGACAGAATATGATTTTATCCCTGTTAACCTAATTTCACAATAATGCACACAAAACAGAGTTAGTGATCAATACAGCAGTTACGATAATTTCCCGAGATCAAATACTCGCAATGAATGACCAAGTGCAATACTTCAACTCATTTATCAAAATGACAAATGACAAAGTATAGTACTTCAACTCATTATCGAATTATCGACAACGACAAAGTACAATGCTTCAACTCATTTATCGGATTACCGACAAACGACAAAGCATAGCCCAATGTGGGCGGCACTTAGACATTCTTTGGGTATATTGATCCCGGAAACTGAATCGTAATAGCGATCAAGTAATTACCCTGTTCCGCCACTGCCCCCTATTTATACCTGGATTTTGCCCTCCCTCGCGCCACGCGAAAGAAATAGGTGCACCCGTCGCGTGGCGCGACGGGTCTAGTTTCTAGCTTAGGGTGTTTCGTGTCCAGTAGCTTTGCTGAGTAATTTTGAACGAATTAATTTCATTTTTACAGCAAATTTGAAAGATAAACATCTACTAGGGTTTAACCCCCCTAAGTTTTAGGGGCCCTGATCCTGATTTCGATTGTTATGAAAATTTTAGGGTTAGTGCAGAATTACTTGGGTGTCTCAATTAGGGTTTTCTTAATAGCTAATTACCATTCTAATTATTAATTTTAATGAGAGTTGTTACACCCGGGTACACGACACTTCACTTATAACAGACCTGTAACACGGGTTTGTGAATCGGCTCATTACTTGGGTCTAGGAGGCATCCGTGGACCCTTCCAAGACCCTACGCAAATACCGGGTTTAAGAGAAATCCATAGACCTACCCTTTGACTCGTTCCAAATTTTTATAGTTTTGCTCAACACCCGGGTATACGACACTTCCTTTATAACAGACCTATAACACGGGTTCACGGATCGGCTATTTACATGGGTCAAGGAGGCATCCGTGGACCCTCCCAAGACCCTACGGAAGAACCAGATCGAGGAGAATTCCAAAGACCTACCCTTTGACTCGTTCCAAACTTTTTATAGTTTTGTCCAATACCCGGGTAAACATCACTTCCCTTATAACAGACCTATAACACGGGCTTGTGAATCGGCTCATTACTAGGGTCTAGGAGGTGTCCGTAGACCCTTCCAAGACCCTACGCAAATGCCGGATTTGAGAGAAATCCCTAGATCTACGCTTTGACTGGTTCTAAACTTTTTATAGTTTTTCCCAATACCCGGGTACACGAATCTTCCCTTATAACATACCTATAACGCAGGTTTGTGAATCGGCTCATTACTTAGGTCTAGGAGGCGTCCGTAGACCCTTCCAAGACCCTATGCAAATACCGGATCAAAGAGAAATCCATAGACCTACCCTTTGACTCGATCCAAACTTTTTATAGTTCTGCCCAATACCCGGGTACACGACACCTCACTTATAATAGACCAATATCACGGGTTTGTGAATCGGCTCAATACTTGGGTCTAGGAGGCATCTGTGGACCCTTCCAAGACCCTACGCAAATACCGGATCTAAGAGAAATCCCTAGACCTACCCTTTGACTCGTTCCAAATTTTTATAGTTTTGCTCAACACCCGGGTACACGACACCTCCCTTATAACAGACCTATAACACGGGTTCGTGGATCGGCTCATTACTTAGGTCTAGGAGGCGTCCGTGGATCCTTCCAAGACCCTACGCAAGAACCAGATTTAGGAGAATTAATAAGACCTACCCTTTGACTCATTCCAAACTTTTTATAGTTCTGCCCAATACCCGGGTACATGACACTTTCTTTACAACAGAGCTATAACACGACATTGTGAATCAGTTCATAACTTTTGTCTAGGAGGCATCTGTGGACCCCTCCTAGAAGCTACGCTTGAACCAGATCTAGGAGAATTACCTAGACCTAACCTTTGAGTCGTTCCAAACTTTTTATTGTTTTGCCGAATACCCGGGCACACGATACTTCCCTTATAACAGACCTATAACTCGGGTTTGTGAATCGGCTCATTACTTGGGTCTAGGAGGCGTCCGTAGACCCTTCCAATACCATAGGCAAATGCCGGATTTAAGAGAAATCCCTAGACCTATGTTTTGACTGGTTCTAAACTTTTTATAGTTTTGCCCAATACCCGGGTACACGAATCTTCCCTTATAACATACCTATAACGCGAGTTTGTGAATCGGCTCATTACTTGGGTCTAGGAGGCGTTCGTAGACCTTTCCAAGACCCTATGCAAATACCGGATCAAAGAGAAATCCATAGACCTACCTTTTGACTCATTCCAAACTTTTTATAGTTCTGCCCAATACCTGGGTACACGACACTTCCCTTATAACAGACCTATAACACGGGTTTGTGAATCGGCTCATTACTTGGGTCTAGGAGGCATCCGTGGACCCTTCCAAGACCCTACGCAAATACCAGGTCTAAGAGAAATCCATAGACCTACCCTTTGACTCGTTCCAAACTTTATAGTTTTGATCAACACCCGGGTACACGACACTTCCCTTATAACAGAACTATAACACGGGTTCACGGATCGGCTCTTTACTTGGGTCAAGGAGGCGTCTGTGGACCCTTCCAAGACCCTAAGGAAGAAACAGATTGAGGAAAAGTCCAAAGACCTACCCTTTGACTCGTTCCAAACTTTTTATAGTTTTGTCCAATACCCGGGTAAACGTCACTTCCCTTATAACAGACGTATAACACGGGTTTGTGTATATGCTCATTACATGGGTTTAGGTGGCCTCCGTAGACCTTTCCAAGACCCTACGCAAATGCCAGATCTAAGAGAAATCCGTAGACCTACGCTTTGACTCGTTCCAAACTTTTTAGAGTTTTGCTCAACACCCAGGTACACGACACTTCCCTTATAACAAACTTATAACACGGGTTCGTGGATCGGCTCGTTACTTAGGTCTAGCAGGCGTCCGTGGACCCTTCCACGACCCTACGCAAGAACCGGATCGAGGAGAATTCCCAAGACCTACCCTTTGACTCGTTCTAAACTTTTTATAGTTTTGCCCAATACCAGGATACACGACGCTTCCCTTATAACAGACCTATAACACGGGCTTGTGAATCGGCTCATTACTTGGGTCTAGGAGGCGTCCGTAGACCCTTCCAAGACCCTACGCAAATGGTAGATTTGAGAGAAATCCCTAGATCTACGCTTTGACTGGTTCTAAATTTTTATAGTTTTGCCCGATACCTGGGTACACGAATATTCCCTTATAACAAACGTATAATGCGGGCTTGTGAATCGGCTCATTACTTGGGTCTAGGAGGCGTCCGTAGACCCTTCCAAGACCCTATGCAAATATCGGATCAAAGAGAAATCCATAGACCTACCCTTTGACTCGTTCCAAATTTTTATAGTTTTGCTCAACACCCGGGTACACGACACTTCCCTTATAACAGACCTATAACACGAGTTCACGGATCGGCTATTTACATGGGTCAAGAAGGCATCCGTGGACCCTCCCAAGACCCTACGGAAGAACCGGATCGAGGAGAATTCCAAAGACCTACCCTTTGACTCGTTCCAAACTTTTTATAGTTTTGTCCAATACCCGGGTAAACATCACTTCCCTTATAACAGACCTATAACACGGGCTTGTGAATCGGCTCATTACTAGGGTCTAGGAGGTGTCCGTAGACCCTTCCAAGACCCTACGCAAATGCCGGATTTAAGAGAAATCCCTAGATCTACGCTTTGACTGGTTCTAAACTTTTTATAGTTTTTCCCAATACTCGGGTACACGAATCTTCCCTTATAACATACCTATAACGCGAGTTTGTGAATCGGCTAATTACTTGGGTCTAGGAGGCGTCCGTAGACCCTTCCAAGACCCTATGCAAATACCGGATCAAAGAGAAATCCATAGACCTATCCTTTGACTCGATCCAAACTTTTTATAGTTCTGCCCAATACCCGGGTACACGACACCTCACTTATAATAGACCAATAACACGGGTTTGTGAATCGGCTCAATACTTGGGTCTAGGAGGCATCTGTGGACCCTTCCAAGACCCTACGCAAATACCGGATCTAAGAGAAATCCCTAGACCTACCCTTTGACTCGTTCCAAATTTTTATAGTTTTGCTCAACACCCGGGTACACGACACCTCCCTTATAACAGACCTATAACACGGGTTCGTGGATCGGCTCATTACTTAGGTCTAGGAGGCGTCCGTGGATCCTTCCAAGACCCTACGCAAGAACCAGATTTAGGAGAATTAATAAGACCTACCCTTTGACTCATTCCAAACTTTTTATAGTTCTGCCCAATACCCGGGTACATGACACTTTCTTTACAACAGAGCTATAACACGAGATTGTGAATCAGTTCATAACTTTGGTCTAGGAGGCATCTGTGGACCCCTCCTAGAAGCTACGCTTGAACCAGATCTAGGAGAATTACCTAGACCTAACCTTTGAGTCGTTCCAAACTTTTTATTGTTTTGCCGAATACCCGGGCACACGACACTTCCCTTATAACAGACCTATAACTCGGGTTTGTGAATCGGCTCATTACTTGGGTCTAGGAGGCGTCCGTAGACCCTTCCAATACCATAGGCAAATGCCGGATTTAAGAGAAATCCCTAGACCTATGTTTTGACTGGTTCTAAACTTTTTATAGTTTTGCCCAATACCCGGGTACACGAATCTTCCCTTATAACATACCTATAACGCGAGTTTGTGAATCGGCTCATTACTTGGGTCTAGGAGGCGTTCGTAGACCCTTCCAAGACCCTATGCAAATACCGGATCAAAGAGAAATCCATAGACCTACCCTTTGACTCATTCCAAACTTTTTATAGTTCTGCCCAATACCCGGGTACACGACACTTCCCTTATAACAAGCCTATAACATGGGTTTGTGAATCAGCACATTAAATGGGTCTAGGAGGCATCCGTGGACCCTTCCAAGACCTACGCAAATAACAGATCAAAGAGAAATCTCAAAACCTACTCTTTGCTCGTTACAAACTTTGTATAGTTTTGCCCAATACCCGGGTACACGACACTTCCCTTATAACAGACCTATAACATGGGTTTGTGAATCAGCTCATTACTTTGGTCTAGGAGGCGTCCGTGGACCCTTCCAAGACCCTACGCAATTACCAGATCTAAGAGGAATCCCAAGACCTACCATTTGACTTGTTCCAAACTTTCTATAGTTTTACCCAATAGCCGGGTACACGACACTTCCCATATAACGGACCTATAACACGGGTTTGTGAATCGGCTCATTACAGAGGTCTAGGAGGCGTCCGTGGACACTTCCAAGACCCTACACAAGAACCGGATCGAGAAGAATTCTCAAGACCAGCCCCTTTGACTAGTTCCAAACTTTTTATAGTTTTTCCCAATACCCGGGTACACGACACTTCACTTATAACAGACCTATAACACGGGTTTGTGAATCGGCTCATTACTTGGGTCTAGGAGGCATCCGTGGACCCTTCCAAGACCCTACGCAAATACCGGGTCTAAGAGAAATCCATAGACCTACCCTTTGACTCGTTCCAAATTTTTATAGTTTTGCTCAACACCCGGGTACACGACACTTCCTTTATAACAGACCTATAACACGGGTTCACGGATCGGCTATTTACATGGGTCAAGGAGGCATCCGTGGACCCTCCCAAGACCCTACGGAAGAACCAGATCGAGGAGAATTCCAAAGACCTACCCTTTGATTCGTTCCAAACTTTTTATAGTTTTGTCCAATACCCGGGTAAACATCACTTCCCTTATAACAGACCTATAACACGGGCTTGTGAATCGGCTCATTACTAGGGTCTAGGAGGTGTCCGTAGACCCTTCCAAGACCCTACGCAAATGCCGGATTTGAGAGAAATCCCTAGATCTACGCTTTGACTGGTTCTAAACTTTTTATAGTTTTTCCCAATACCCGGGTACACGAATCTTCCCTTATAACATACCTATAACGCGGGTTTGTGAATCGGCTCATTACTTGGGTCTAGGAGGCGTCCGTAGACCCTTCCAAGACCCTATGCAAATACCGGATCAAAGAGAAATCCATAGACCTACCCTTTGACTCGATCCAAACTTTTTATAGTTTTGCCCAATACCCGGGTACACGACACCTCACTTATAATAGACCAATAACACGGGTTTGTGAATCGGCTCAATACTTGGGTCTAGGAGGCATCTGTGGACCCTTCCAAGACCCTACGCAAATACCGGATCTAACAGAAATCCCTAGACATACCCTTTGACTCGTTCCAAATTTTTATAGTTTTGCTCAACACCCGGGTACACGACACCTCCCTTATAACAGACCTATAACACGGGTTCGTGGATCGGCTCATTACTTAGGTCTAGGAGGCGTACGTGGATCCTTCCAAGACCCTACGCAAGAACCAGATTTAGGAGAATTAATAAGACCTACCCTTTGACTCATTCCAAACTTTTTATAGTTCTGCCCAATACCCGGGTACATGACACTTTCTTTACAACAGAGCTATAACACGAGATTGTGAATCAGTTCATAACTTTGGTCTAGGAGGCATCTGTGGACCCCTCCTAGAAGCTACGCTTGAACCAGATCTAGGAGAATTACCTAGACCTAACCTTTGAGTCGTTCCAAACTTTTTATTGTTTTGCCGAATACCCGGGCACACGACACTTCCCTTATAACAGACCTATAACTCGGGTTTGTGAATCGGCTCATTACTTGGGTCTAGGAGGCGTCCGTAGACCCTTCCAATACCATAGGCAAATGCCGGATTTAAGAGAAATCCCTAGACCTATGTTTTGACTGGTTCTAAACTTTTTATAGTTTTGCCCAATACCCGGGTACACGAATCTTCCCTTATAACATACCTATAACGCGAGTTTGTGAATCGGCTCATTACTTGGGTCTAGGAGGCGTTCGTAGACCCTTCCAAGACCCTATGCAAATACCGGATCAAAGAGAAATCCATAGACCTACCCTTTGACTCATTCCAAACTTTTTATAGTTCTGCCCAATACCCGGGTACACGACACTTCCCTTATAACAAGCCTATAACATGGGTTTGTGAATCAGCACATTAAAGGGGTCTAGGAGGCATCCGTGGACCCTTCCAAGACCTACGCAAATAACAGATCAAAGAGAAATCTCAAAACCTACTCTTTGCTCGTTACAAACTTTGTATAGTTTTGCCCAATACCCGGGTACACGACACTTCCCTTATAACAGACCTATAACATGGGTTTGTGAATCGGCTCATTACTTTGGTCTAGGAGGCGTCCGTGGACCCTTCCAAGACCCTACGCAATTACCAGATCTAAGAGGAATCCCAAGACCTACCATTTGACTTGTTCCAAACTTTCTATAGTTTTACCCAATAGCCGGGTACACGACACTTCCCATATAACGGACCTATAACACGGGTTTGTGAATCGGCTCATTACAGAGGTCTAGGAGGCGTCCGTGGACACTTCCAAGACCCTACACAAGAACCGGATCGAGAAGAATTCTCAAGACCAGCCCCTTTTACTATTTCCAAACTTTTTATAGTTTTTCCCAATACCCGGGTACACGACACTTCACTTATAACAGACCTATAACACGGGTTTGTGAATCGGCTCATTACTTGGGTCTAGGAGGCATCCGTGGACCCTTCCAAGACCCTACGCAAATACCGGGTCTAAGAGAAATCCATAGACCTACCCTTTGACTCGTTCCAAACTTTATAGTTTTGATCAACACCCGGGTACACGACACTTCCCTTATAACAGACCTATAACACGGGTTCACGGATCGGCTCTTTACTTG
This sequence comes from Helianthus annuus, assembly GCF_002127325.2. Classification (NCBI taxonomy): domain Eukaryota; kingdom Viridiplantae; phylum Streptophyta; class Magnoliopsida; order Asterales; family Asteraceae; genus Helianthus; species Helianthus annuus. The sequence continues at coordinate 21,906 of NC_035445.2, forward strand.
GGTCAAGGAGGCGTCTGTGGACCCTTCCAAGACCCTAAGGAAGAAACAGATTGAGGAAAAGTCCAAAGACCTACCCTTTAACTCGTTCCAAACTTTTTATAGTTTTGTCCAATACCCGGGTAAACGTCACTTCCCTTATAACAGACGTATAACACGGGTTTGTGTATATGCTCATTACATGGGTTTAGGTGGCCTCCGTAGACCTTTCCAAGACCCTACGCAAATGCCAGATCTCAGAGAAATCCCTAGACCTACGCTTTGACTCGTTCCAAACTTTTTAGAGTTTTGCTCAACACCCAGGTACACGACACTTCCCTTATAACAAACCTATAACACGGGTTCGTGGATCGGCTCGTTACTTAGGTCTAGGAGGCGTCCGTGGACCCTTCCACGACCCTACGCAAGAACCGGATCGAGGAGAATTCCCAAGACCTACCCTTTGACTCGTTCTAAACTTTTTATAGTTTTGCCCAATACCAGGATACACGACGCTTCCCTTATAACAGACCTATAACACGGGCTTGTGAATCGGCTCATTACTTGGGTCTAGGAGGCGTCCGTAGACCCTTCCAAGACCCTACGCAAATGCCAGATTTGAGAGAAATCCCTAGATCTATGCTTTGACTGGTTCTAAACTTTTTATAGTTTTGCCCAATACCCGGGTACACGAATCTTCCCTTATAACAAACCTAATGCGGGTTTGTGAATCGGCTCATTACTTGGGTCTAGGAGGCGTCCGTAGACCCTTCCAAGACCCTATGCAAATATCGGATCAAAGAGAAATCCATAGACCTACCCTTTGACTCGTTCCAAATTTTTATAGTTTTGCTCAACACCGGGTACACGACACTTCCCTTATAACAGACCTATAACACGGGTTCACGGATCGGCTATTTACATGGGTCAAGGAGGCATCCGTGGACCCTCCCAAGACCCTACGGAAGAACCGGATCGAGGAGAATTCCAAAGACCTACCCTTTGACTCGTTCCAAACTTTTTATAGTTTTGTCCAATACCCGGGTAAACATCACTTCCCTTATAACAGACCTATAACACGGGCTTGTGAATCGGCTCATTACTAGGGTCTAGGAGGTGTCCGTAGACCCTTCCAAGACCCTACGCAAATGCCGGATTTGAGAGAAATCCCTAGATCTACGCTTTGACTGGTTCTAAACTTTTATAGTTTTTCCCAATACCCGGGTACACGAATCTTCCCTTATAACATACCTATAACGCGGGTTTGTGAATCGGCTAATTACTTGGGTCTAGGAGGCGTCCGTAGACCCTTCCAAGACCCTATGCAAATACAGGATCAAAGAGAAATCCATAGACCTACCCTTTGACTCGATCCAAACTTTTTATAGTTCTGCCCAATACCCGGGTACACGACACCTCACTTATAATAGACCAATAACACGGGTTTGTGAATCGGCTCAATACTTGGGTCTAGGAGGCATCTGTGGACCCTTCCAAGACCCTACGCAAATACCGGATCTAAGAGAAATCCCTAGACCTACCCTTTAACTCGATCCAAATTTTTATAGTTTTGCTCAACACCCGGGTACACGACACCTCCCTTATAATAGACCTATAACACGGGTTCGTGGATCGGCTCATTACTTAGGTCTAGGAGGCGTCTGTGGATCCTTCCAAGACCCTACGCAAGAACCAGATTTAGGAGAATTAATAAGACCTACCCTTTGACTCATTCCAAACTTTTTATAGTTCTGCCCAATACCCGGGTACATGACACTTTCCTTTACAACAGAGCCTATAACACGAGATTGTGAATCAGTTCATAACTTGGTCTAGGAGGCATCCGTGGACCCTCCCAAGACCCTACGGAAGAACCGGATCGAGGAGAATTCCAAAGACCTACCCTTTGACTCGTTCCAAACTTTTTATAGTTTTGTCCAATACCCGGGTAAACATCACTTCCCTTATAACAGACCTATAACACGGGCTTGTGAATCGGCTCATTACTAGGGTCTAGGAGGTGTCCGTAGACCCTTCCAAGACCCTACGCAAATGCCGGATTTGAGAGAAATCCCTAGATCTACGCTTTGACTGGTTCTAAACTTTTTATAGTTTTTCCCAATACCCGGGTACACGAATCTTCCCTTATAACATACCTATAACGCGGGTTTGTGAATCGGCTAATTACTTGGGTCTAGGAGGCGTCCGTAGACCCTTCCAAGACCCTATGCAAATACCGGATCTAAGAAAAATCCATAGACCTACCCTTTGACTCGTTCCAATTTTTTATAGTTTTGCTCAACACCCCGGGTACACGACACCTCCCTTATAACAGACCTATAACATGGGTTCGTGGATCGGCTCATTACTTAGGTCTAGGAGGCGTCCGTGGATCCTTCCAAGACCCCTACGCAAGAACCAGATTTAGGAGAATTAATAAGACCTACCCTTTGACTCATTCCAAACTTTTTATAGTTCTGCCCAATACCCGGGTACATGACACTTTCCTTTACAACAGAGCTATAACACGAGATTGTGAATCAGTTCATAACTTTGGTCTAGGAGGCATCTGTGGACCCCTCCTAGAAGCTACGCTTGAACCAGATCTAGGAGAATTACCTAGACCTAACCTTTGAGTCGTTCCAAACTTTTTATTGTTTTGCCGAATACCCGGGCACACGACACTTCCCTTATAACAGACCTATAACTCGGGTTTGTGAATCGGCTCATTACTTGGGTCTAGGAGGCGTCCGTAGACCCTTCCAATACCATAGGCAAATGCCGGATTTAAGAGAAATCCCTAGACCTATGTTTTGACTGGTTCTAAACTTTTTATAGTTTTGCCCAATACCCGGGTACACGAATCTTCCCTTATAACATACCTATAACGCGAGTTTGTGAATCGGCTCATTACTTGGGTCTAGGAGGCGTTCGTAGACCCTTCCAAGACCCTATGCAAATACCGGATCAAAGAGAAATCCATAGACCTACCCTTTGACTCATTCCAAACTTTTTATAGTTCTGCCCAACACCCGGGTACACGACACTTCCCTTATAACAAGCCTATAACATGGGTTTGTGAATCAGCACATTAAAGGGGTCTAGGAGGCATCCGTGGACCCTTCCAAGACCTACGCAAATAACAGATCAAAGAGAAATCTCAAAACCTACTCTTTGCTCGTTACAAACTTTGTATAGTTTTGCCCAATACCCGGGTACATGACACTTCCCTTATAACAGACCTATAACATGGGTTTGTGAATCGGCTCATTACTTTGGTCTAGGAGGCGTCCGTGGACCCTTCCAAGACCCTACGCAATTACCAGATCTAAGAGGAATCCCAAGACCTACCATTTGACTTGTTACAAACTTTCTATAGTTTTACCCAATAGCCGGGTACACGACACTTCCCATATAACGGACCTATAACACGGGTTTGTGAATCGGCTCATTACAGAGGTCTAGGAGGCGTCCGTGGACACTTCCAAGACCCTACACAAGAACCGGATCGAGAAGAATTCTCAAGACCAGCCCCTTTTACTATTTCCAAACTTTTTATAGTTTTTCCCAATACCCGGGTACACGACACTTCACTTATAACAGACCTATAACACGGGTTTGTGAATCGGCTCATTACTTGGGTCTAGGAGGCATCCGTGGACCCTTCCAAGACCCTACGCAAATACCGGGTCTAAGAGAAATCCATAGACCTACCCTTTGACTCGTTCCAAACTTTATAGTTTTGATCAACACCCGGGTACACGACACTTCCCTTATAACAGACCTATAACACGGGTTCACGGATCGGCTCTTTACTTGGGTCAAGGAGGCATCTGTGGACCCTTCCAAGACCCTAAGGAAGAAACAGATTGAGGAAAAGTCCAAAGACCTACCCTTTAACTCGTTCCAAACTTTTTATAGTTTTGTCCAATACCCGGGTAAACGTCACTTCCCTTATAACAGACGTATAACACGAGTTTGTGTATATGCTCATTACATGGGTTTAGGTGGCCTCCGTAGACCTTTCCAAGACCCTACGCAAATGCCAGATCTCAGAGAAATCCCTAGACCTACGCTTTGACTCGTTCCAAACTTTTTAGAGTTTTGCTCAACACCCAGGTACACGACACTTCCCTTATAAGAAACCTATAACACGGGTTCGTGGATCGGCTCGTTACTTAGGTCTAGGAGGCGTCCGTGGACCCTTCCACGACCCTACGCAAGAACCGGATCGAGGAGAATTCCCAAGACCTACCCTTTGACTCGTTCTAAACTTTTTATAGTTTTGCCCAATACCAGGATACACGACGCTTCCCTTATAACAGACCTATAACACGGGCTTGTGAATCGGCTCATTACTTGGGTCTAGGAGGCGTCCGTAGACCCTTCCAAGACCCTACGCAAATGCCAGATTTGAGAGAAATCCCTAGATCTATGCTTTGACTGGTTCTAAACTTTTTATAGTTTTGCCCAATACCCGGGTACACGAATCTTCCCTTATAACAAACCTATAATGCGGGTTTGTGAATCGGCTCATTACTTGGGTCTAGGAGGCGTCCGTAGACCCTTCCAAGACCCTATGCAAATATCGGATCAAAGAGAAATCCATAGACCTACCCTTTGACTCGTTCCAAATTTTTATAGTTTTGCTCAACACCCGGGTACACGACACTTCCCTTATAACAGACCTATAACACGAGCTCACGGATCGGCTATTTACTTGGGTCAAGGAGGCATCCGTGGACCCTCCCAAGACCCTACGGAAGAACCGGATCGAGGAGAATTACAAAGACCTACCCTTTGACTCGTTCCAAACTTTTTATAGTTTTGTCCAATACCCGGGTAAACATCACTTCCCTTATAACAGACCTATAACACGGGCTTGTGAATCGGCTCATTAATAGGGTCTAGGAGGTGTCCGTAGACCCTTCCATGTCACACCCCGATCTCCACGTGTCCCCGGTGGGCCCGGTGTGGGGTATCGTGACGTAGTTGATAACATCATAGTCAAACAACACAATTTATAAATGCACAGCGGAGGCAAAAGATAAATATAATACAATCCGAATATAAAGTAATATCAAGTATTACAACGGAAAGTAGAGGATCCACAGGCGGATCTTAAAACTTAAATGTTGTTCAACAGACTTTAGGCGCCTAGAACTTGCAAGATTCCTTATTAACGCCCTGAGCAGCTTCCAGCCTATTACGTACTTGTACCTGTCACTTAGACTTTGGAAAATACGTCAGTTTTCACTGGTAAATACACTCAACTGACTCATTTGAAAAGAGTTTATGAAAATTGGTTTAGGCGCACAAGGCACAAAACTATTTTGACACTTGATTAAGATGCACAGGGCAAGATTAATCTTTTATACTTAGAACAAACTATATCTCATGTTATCAGTTTTACATAACTTGCTCTACATACGGGGCCCGGTACTATGCCGGTTCAAGATTAACCGACACACCACTATTCCCTTATTGGGAATCCCTTATTGGGTATAATTGATTAATAAGCATAAAGCATCTGTCAGGTGTATGCCTACACCCCGTGCTTAGGTCGTGGCCATTGCATTTAATGAGTCAAGGATATCCAGGACACGGTCGCATTAACCCCCAATGTTTCAGTCAAGCAATACGAATTAAACAGGTTATTTGGATTTCCCGACTCATTGGTCTTCGAATCCCATACCTGACCATGCGGTATTTATATTACCGTGTCCCAAGCCCGTAATAGGGAAAATAAGTTAAGAGTATTTACCTGAGCTAGCTCCTGTCTTAAATAGCAAGAATTATAATAACTCAGCCGTATTCACTTAAGTAAGCGTAGGTACAATTTACTGGAAGGCTCTAGTCTGGAACGATAGTATAAATAACCAATTAGAATACTAACGGGTCTTTAATTAAGTTTAAGCTTAGACCGGTTAGTTTTAAGGAATTATACGGTTCAAGCGCACGATTAAGCGAAGACCGGATAGAACGTGATTTAGACCCGACAAGCTTGAATACTTGTATAATATGGGTATACTAAATACATTCTGGATTTTGAGACAAAAATGATAACGTTTGACCCGTTTCGGTCAATTTACTCAAACTAGTTACGTAAACCGAACCGAACGCAAAAAGGGCGTTACGGGTAGCCAAACGAGTCAAATGCAAGTTCCCTGAGATAATATGCTTTAATATGATATAATATCAGTAAGTTATGTTCTATACTGCCCGGAATAATTTTAAACTCAATTTATGCCTTAGGAGGGCATTTTGGTCAGTTAAAAGATTGTAAAAGAGTCAAATTAGAAATCTGAGTTGCGGGTCTGGTTCATACAGAAAATATACTTCATTTAATATATTATAACAGTAGGGTATGACCCATATACCAAACTTAACATTTAAAATCAAACTATGCACCGTAGGGGTAATTTAGTAATTTCACAAGGGCTGAAAATGCCAAAACTGGAAATCTGAGTTCATATACTTATACTTACTGTTTTTATATGAAAATATACTAGTTACATCAGTAGGTAAAAGTCTTATATGTTAAAAAATAAGCATAACGCTTACTATGCGTTAAAAACGCTAAAAATGCGATTTAAAGGCGTTTCCGGGTTTTCAAAGGAGAGCTGAGATTTTTATATTTCCAGAATACTTAAAATAATTTATTTAACATATAAAATCAGTAGAAAAAGGTTTCGGGTCAAAAGGATGTGTAAAACTCATTTTATGGCTTAAACGGTCAAAACCGACATATACCGAAATAACTTAGCGATCTAAGATACGATCAGCCAAAAATTAAATAAAAATCATCAAAAATCCCAAAATATTATATAACAACAGTGGGTAAAAAGTTTTGTATCAAAACGTGGCCAGAAATAGGTTATACGCGAAAAGGGCCGTTTATGTAACTTAAGGACATAGTTTTACGCTAATGGTCATAACTCAAAATCTGGACCACCAACTGATCCGAAATTTTCGGTGCAAGTTTATATATTAGAAATAAAGATTTCTACTCTTTCACTTTTCCAAAAATCACGTTTTATATCAAAAAGGGCAAATTAGTCAACTTTAAGCATAAATCGGAAACATGCAAATGAATCGGCTAAGCATAGACTCAAACAACAAAAATTCCAGAAAGTTATACTAAAATAAAAATGGTCAAAAGTACTCTCCAGTACAGATCTCAAACATGCATGTACGAATCCGAATCGATAGTCTACGAAATAGTCGTTTTACAAGACTTTCGGTTCCGATTCGTATTTATATCAAAGATTGTCGAGTTGATGAATATAAAACACATTCTTGTATCCATTATAGGTTATTTTCAATGATCAAACAGATTGCATGTCATCTACATTACCATTTAAGCTTATTTTGCCAAAAACAACTTCTGTTGACTTTTTAGAAGAAGTTTGACTCGACAATTAACATGCATATAGTGGGAATCAGAGAATACCCTTTTGAGGGTTTGTTTCCCACATAATTACCAACATAAGTGTGGTTTCAATTTGAGAAATGACTGAGTAAAACTCGCTTAATCATAAAGTCAAAGCATAAGAACAATAGTTTGACTTTTAGCAATTAATCGATGCAAGAACGAATTAGAGGCTGAATTAGGAGCTTACAAAGGTCCTATTGATGCTTAGTTATCACTAGGATGTTGCCTTGACGTTCAGAAATGCTCCAGGAAGTTGTCTTGAGAGTTTTACAAGTTGGATGTTCTTGATCACAATGTATGAGCTCAAAGAAATGAGCTTTTGATCTGTTTTATGGATGAAATCAGAGGTAGTAGCATGTTCTCAGTAGCCTAGGCATGCAAGGACTTTCATTGGATCAAAAGAGAGGTGATAACAGCTGTTTACAACTTCAAATTCGGACCCAAAATGGTCATTTTCGCGATTTCTGTTACTGGTAGTCCCACGCGGCCCGCCTGGGCATGTCCAGGCGGGTCGCCTGACCCCTGCTGCTGTCAAACAAGTTTCAAACTTGGCAGATTTGGTCCCTGAACTTGCATGCGATGTTTCGGCTTCTTATTTTGACTCGTAAACCCCCAAACTTGGTTTTTAAGAACCTTAGGACATTTACCAACATGGAAATGTCCTCAGATAACTTTGCGCCCAACCGAAAAGCCATGAAATTCGACGTTGACGCTTTTAGTCCCTCAAGTACGATTTTGGCCATAACTTTCTCATACGTTATCGAAACTTCACGAAATTTTTACCACATATTCTAGTGAGTATATTTTAGCATTACAATGATTCGGGTCTGCCAAAAGTTCACTCAGAGGTATAAATTCAACATGTTGACACTTTTGGCCCCTATAGTTTGCAATTCCTCACTTTTTTGTAATTTCCGCGTCGTATGATCCATGAATCATCCGTTTAAGGTTATAAACATTATGTAGGGTTATCATAGAGTCTATTTATCCATTGTTGACACTTTGGACCCTTACGTTCCATAGTTCTCACCGTTTGTCAACTTTAGTCCCTCTAAAGTTTGTTTTCGCATATGCAAAGCCTATGACACGTGTCAATACATTATTGGACGTAAATTTTTGAGGTGTTACATCCTCACCCCCTTAAAAGAAATCTCGTCCTCGAGATTTACTGAAACAAATGAGGATATTTCTCTTTCATCGTGGATTCTACTTCCCATGTGTATTCGGGACCTCTACGGGCATCCCTTTTGACCTTAACAATAGGTACATGCTTCCTCCGAAGCTTCTTCATCTGTCGATCCTCAATCGACAATGGTTTTTCCACAAATCTTAAACTTTCATCTATGTGTATATCTGTATGCGGTATAACCAGTGATTCGTCAGCGAAACACTTCTTCAGATTACAGATGCGGAACACATTATGTATAGCGCTAAGTTCTTCAGGCAAGTTTAACCTCTAAGCGACTGACCCGACACGTTCAATGATCTCGAAAGGTCCTATGTATCTCGGGCTTAGCTTGCCTTTCTTACCAAATCGCATCACCCCCTTCCAGGGCGATACTTCAAGTAACACTTCATCACCTACTTCGAAGTGAAAATCTTTGCGCCTTGGATCCGCATTCGATACGGGTTTATCATTATATCACAAGTCTTCCAACCGCTATGTGATAGTGCTTCATGACTCATTGGTGAAACATATCCTTAAATCCTTAGGGTGTAATACATTGCGAGCTCCACCAAGCTCCTTAAATAGGTTTTAGCTCATAAGTTATTTGATCTCGATATATTCGTTTACTTCGAATGGTTTCACATATTCAGAGCTTACTAGCCTGACAATTAACAGCTTGGCACACCTTTCCAGGGTGATATCTTTTGTTGAACCTTATTTCTTAACAAGAACTTAGGAGGTTTGCTATTTCCATGAATCCTTGATTCTCTGCCGAATACTGGCAACTTATAGATGGTTATGGATTTGCTCGATCTTATTCGTTGTTTCCAAGGCAACTTTTAGATCCCGATAATTGGACTTACCAATTTTCTGTCTAGCAATAGATGTTTAACATCTTATCTATACAAGGTCTCCCAAAGGAGCAGCGTTGATACTTATACAACAACTATTACCGAAAAGCTTATCTTAAGGCGATATGGTTATTCCAATCACTGCTTGACTAATCTCAAAGAATAGTTGTTCCTTACAGCTAGTCGAATAAATCGACGATCCTGGCAGCAATTTGGGGATTTCTAGTTATTGCCTAAATAGGGTTGCGGTAATCAATGCATAAGCAAGATGAACCGTCTTTCTTATTTAAAAAAATCGGAGTTCTTAGAACCTTGAATTTTGGCTTTACGAAACCTTATCCAAAACTTATTTATTTGGCTCTTAGTTCTTCCTATTTCGTTGGTAATAACAGATATAAGATTCTTACAATAACTGCAGCCCTAAGCGGGATGTTTGTCCTAACATCCTCTTGCCTCTCAGAAGGTAACCATGGTAATTCTTATAAGGAAGCTAATTATGATACATAGAGATGTCAGAGATTTACGCATTCTCAGGCTTTAGCTTATTTATCGCTTTCGGTGTCAGATAAATGACATATTCCCTTTACCATTGCAAAGATGCCCTAATCAAAGATACTTATAAGGACATTTTTATATTGGATATCTCCTTTGAATACTACTAGTCGACTTTAGTGCAATATGACAATTGGGATATCTTCGGGGATCCCATGCATTAAACCTCCATACTGATCAGGCATGGAAGCAATCTATGGGACACACTAGGATACGCAAATCCTCATATGGTACTCTTATCAAACATAGTTTGGCATTCGCAGACGATAGAAAACAATGAGAAAAATAATAAAATAAAATAAATAATATATATTGTCGTACTCTTTCTGGGGAAGAGTACTCCAGATTCTTATGAAGGATTATCTCCGAGGATGGGAGAGAGGTCATTAAAGATTCCATTGGTAAATTATACCTCATATTTAATATACGGAGTCCTTATGAGTGTAATCCATAGTTTGCTAAGCTTATGGTTTGCTAAAGGTTTATTATCCCTTGCATCAATGTAAAAATACTTGGCAGTCACTATCAATGCTAAACGGTAAAGGACGTACCTAATGCTATTATCGATGTGCACTGTCTCAGGTATTCAACCGGTAGTCTAGGCGGTTCCTTTCTTATCCTTTCCAGACCTAGCTGCTCCTTTCTTGGCAGCCTTAGGGCAATTAGTACTGATGTGCCCCTTTTCACCACAGCTGAAACAGTTTGCATCCTTCATGTCCCTACATTCGTGGGACTGGTGGCCAGCTCTTTTACAGATGCCACATTGTTTTATCTTTTGGTTTAATCGACACTGCCCCCAATGTCTTCTTTTGCAGGTTTTGCATGTAGGCTTTTTGTTGGAATCCTGTTGGTTGTTGTTGAGGTTGGATTTGCTTTTCTTAGAATTCTGAGAGTTATTCTCCTCCCTTGGTCTTTTGTCATTAGTTTCATTCATGAACGACTTTTGTCTCACTACATCTTGAGTGAGAGACAAGGATAGATCTACAGCTGATCTGTAGTTGATTGGCCTTGAAGCCTTAACATCCCCTTTTATTTCTGGTGCCAATCCACCGATGAAACGCACAATGCGTTTTGGTTCCGGGGTAATTAAATAGGGTACCAGTCTAGATAGGGAGTTGAAGTCGGTAACATATTGCTGACAATTTAGGTTTTTCATTGTGAGATTCAGAAAATCTGTCTCCACCTTTTCCACTTCGTGTTGTGGACAGTAGTTCTCTTTGATAAGGTTCACAAACTTGGACCATCCCATAAGGTATAGGGGAATTTTCCCCGTGGACTGCATCATGGCCTTCCACCATACAAGAGCCTCTCCCTTAAAAGATTGTGAAACAAATTTTACTACGTCCTTATCAGCACAATTGCTGATGTCCACAACCGTTTCCATTTCCTCAAGCCATTCCATAGCATCAATTGCTCCTTTTTCGCCATTGAAATCTCTGGGTTTGCATGAGACGAAATATTTGTAGGTGCACCCGCCCTCAGTTGAACGGGGCTTATCATAGAGTACTAACTCCTGAGGTTCGCTCTTTTCATCTGAAGAGTGAACGGAGCTCTCCTTACGAGCTGATGTATGCGTTTCCGTATGGATCTTTGAGTGAGTGACACTCAGTTCCTTTCTGTTCTCAAGGACCTTATCCACAACTTCACTAATTGCTGCGCTAATCAAGGCTTGAAGAGTAGTGCCATTAACATTTATATTTATATTTGCATCCTTGTTTTTAGCTGCTGTACTGCTGTGTGCTTCGTCGGAAACCTCCATTCTGGAGCTTTGGTACTAACACCAAAATAACATATGCTTAGATGCAAGTTATTATGGAATCATCGTAACGGATGATTTATAAGGTCATGGTATTACTAAACCATAATGGCTGTTAGGTTTATAACTTCCTTATAGTATGCTACTAGAAAGTATGTCAATTATATTTAGCCTAGGTCAAAAAGGACCATCAATTGCGTTTATGGTTTGGACCGAGTCCATTACCTTTTGACTGGGGATCACAATGTCACAACTGTCCTTGTCATAACGTCAATCTTTAGATAGTTGGAAGGCTTGTCTTGAAGGACATTAATAATCATAGGCCCGAAGGCCTTGTCACAAAGGACATACAAAACATGGCACTTAAGGCATTAATATATAAGCTGCAATCTTATTGGATCAGAGATCTTAAGGTTTGAACATAGTTCTTCACCTTTGGACAGAGAGTCAAAGACTACAACCGTCATCCTTTGGAAGATAATTTATTTTGCCACAAAGGCTAGTCAATGTACATCATTCTGACTAACTAGATGATTGTGAGCCCCAGAGGAGTCAGCCGTGGTAAAGCTTGGAAGGCTAACTAACCATGTAATAATAATTGATTAATTATACAGCGAATTGTCGAACGTGGCGATTAAATAGTCATGGTGTAACTCAACCATATGGACCAATAGATAGTATTAAATTTATTTGATTATGCTTGGCCTAGGTTTTTAGATAAACCATCTTTGGAGTTTGAACGGAATATAATCCTTCGTATTTATTAGACAGGGGACATACGTCACGACTGTCAATGTCGTACCGACACTTTATATAGCATAAAGACTTGTTCCAAAGGACTTCTTGATGGCACAGACGCCTTGTCACTAGGGAAGTTTTAAAACATAATCAATGATTCCTTTGGATTGGCAAATTTCATAACTCGTTGTTTTGACAAGAAGTTATGAAATAAAAACTATCTTGTTCATGTATGCGTCTTCGCCCGTAGGTATACATCCCAGGTGGATGTTTAGATGTGTACATCATGTTCGACGTTTATTAGCCATGATTCCTATCGATTATATAGGCTAATTAAGGGGTTTGGAAGTTCCTAACATAGAGATGACAAGCGTGATTTTACCGCATCACTGTTGTCGGGAGTGTTAACACGTTTTCAAGTGTTAATCAGGACCTGAATCTCTTCTAAACAGGTTTTACCATCTTAGCAAGGTCTTCAATGACATTCAAGCTAGGTCAAACCTTTTAAGATTCTCTTTTAATACATACACTTAACAGAAAAAGGAATAATATTTATTTTATTCAGGATTTTTATCATGAATCCTAATTTATAAAATAGTAATGGCACAAATGGCCTAGTCGAGTAGACAAGTTTAATTTATGAGTCATGATTTCTGAGAATCGAGGCATTACAATTTATCCTAGTTATAAAACATTACGGATATTAAGGTGGCACAAGGCCTAGTCACAAGGACATTTATAATTTATAAGCTAGGATTTCAGAGAATCAAAGCCTTGAGGTTTGAACTTAGTTCATTACCTTTTTCTGACAGGGAGTCGTAGGTTACGACTGTCTTTATTAAAATTTCTGGCCCGTGGGCCTATCAATTAACATTTCGTAAGATGTTAAGACATATAGTCATTGCACTGATGAGACGTTCAGCGGTCACAGTAATGACATGACGCCATGATCAGTGCCATTAATTTAATCAACTGTCGTTCAGTGGTCATAATAATGACATAACAACAGAATTTGTACTTTAATTTTAATCAACTGTCATTCAGCGGTCATAACAATGACATAACGACAGGATTAGTACTTTAATTTAAATCAATTGTCGTTCAGCGGTCATAATAATGACATGACGACCAGGTTATCGACTAGAGGGTTTTGAGCATAGCTCACCCCCTTAGGACAGGGAATCTCAAAGATCACAACTGTCGGTGTCGCAATTGGACAGTGTATTATAGCCCGTGGCACTTCATCCTTAAGGGATGACTATTTTACTTACAGGGAATTTTAAATAAATCCCAATTTTCAAATTTATTACCCGTAGGCACTTCATCCTTAATGGATGGCTGTTTTACTTGCAGGGAATTTTAAATAAATCCCAATTTCCAAAGATGGCCTGTGTGATTTATACTGCATCACAATTTGCCCAGCATGTTAACACACTTTCAGATGTTAACATAAATTTGGAATCTTTTTGACAGGTTCTACCATCTTGGCCATGTCTGCGACGATACGTGGCTAGGTTTCACCCCTAAGATTCTCTTTTTAACATAACGCAGATCAATCCTAAGTTGAGACGTTACTTATGGATCTGAATCTAATTATGGAGATACCATCTGGGCTCTGTCTTAAATGACACCTGAGCTAGGTCTTGTCCCTGTTTAGATTTTGCCATTTTATAATAATGGTAGATCTTGCAAAAAAAGAATGTTACTTTAATTTATCTCATATATTATATTCTTATATATTGAATAAATGAAATTTAGATAAAACATCCCAATGGTTTTAAAAGAGGTATAGAATTGCCCAAAAAGGGACTTAAAAGAAATGATGTTGTCCTCAAAGGGACCAGAAGATAAATATCGCTATAAAGATTTTTGAGAAAATGATCTTCAGTAGAAGGAGTCTCTTCTTCATTTTTGTTCTAAATGTCCTTTCCTTGGTCGTACGTTAATCCTGGTCGCGGTACGAAGCTCAGCCTTCCCTAGGCTTCTAATGGGGAGAATTTCCATTATAGCTTCTTTGCTTGACGACATATCAAGAATATATAGAATTGAAAACAAAAATTCTCCGAACAGAGATGAGGGTATTCCTATGTTAAGTCTAGACTCAGAAGGTTAAGGAATGTGCTATTGTGTCATTGAGATTAAACACAAAAGGCTAGTGTTTAATTCACTCAATGTTGGCTCTGATACCAACCTGTCACACCCCGATCTCCACGTGTCCCCGGTGGGCCCGGTGTGGGGTATCGTGACGTAGTTGATAACACAATTTATAAATGCACAGCGGAAGCAAAAGATAAATATAATACAATCCGAATATAAAGTAATATCAAGTATTACAACGGAAAGTAGAGGATCCACAGGCGGATCTTAAAACTTAAATGTTGTTCAACAGACTTTAGGCGCCTAGAACTTGCAAGATTCCTTATTAACGCCCTGAGCAGCTTCCAGCCTATTACGTACTTGTACCTGTCACTTAGACTTTGGAAAATACGTCAGTTTTCACTGGTAAATACACTCAACTGACTCATTTGAAAAGAGTTTATGAAAATTGGTTTAGGCGCACAAGGCACAAAACTATTTTGACACTTGATTAAAATGCACAGGGCAAGATTAATCTTTTATACTTGGGACAAACTATATCTCATGTTATCAGTTTTACATAACTTGCTCTACATACGGGGCCCGGTACTATGCCGGTTCAAGATTAACCGACACACCACTATTCCCTTATTGGGAATCCCTTATTGGGAATCCCTTATTGGGTATAATTGATTAATAAGCATAAAGCATCTGTCAGGTGTATGCCTACACCCCGTGCTTAGGTCGTGGCCATTGCATTTAATGAGTCAAGGATATCCAGGACACGGTCGCATTAACCCCCAATGTTTCAGTCAAGCAATACGAATTAAACAGGTTATTTGGATTTCCCGACTCATTGGTCTTCGAATCCCATACCTGACCATGCGGTATTTATATTACCGTATCCCAAGCCCGTAATAGGGAAAATAAGTTAAGAGTATTTACCTGAGCTAGCTCCTGTCTTAAATAGCAAGAATTATAATAACTCAGCCGTATTCACTTAAGTAAGCGTAGGTACAATTTACTGGAAGGCTCTAGTCTGGAACGATGGTATAAATAACCAATTAGAATACTAACGGGTCTTTAATTAAGTTTAAGCTTAGACCGGTTAGTTTTAAGGAATTATACGGTTCAAGCGCACGATTAAGCGAAGACCGGATAGAACGTGATTTAGACCCGACAAGCTTGAATACTTGTATAATATAGGTATACTAAATACATTCTGGATTTTGAGACAAAAATGATAACGTTTGACCCGTTTCGGTCAATTTACGCAAACTAGTTACGTAAACCGAACCGAACGCAAAAAGGGCGTTACGGGTAGCCAAACGAGTCAAATGCAAGTTCCCTGAGATAATATGCTTTAATATGATATAATATCAGTAAGTTATGTTCTATACTGCCCGGAATAATTTTAAACACAATTTATGCCTTAGGAGGGCATTTTGGTCATTTAAAAGATTGTAAAAGAGTCAAATTAGAAATCTGAGTTGCGGGTCTGGTTCATACAGAAAATATACTTCATTTAATATATTATAACAGTAGGGTATGACCCATATACCAAACTTAACATTTAAAATCAAACTATGCACCGTAGGGGTAATTTAGTAATTTCACAAGGGCTGAAAATGCCAAAACTGGAAATCTGAGTTCATATACTTATACTTACTGTTTTTATATGAAAATATACTAATTACATCAGTAGGTAAAAGTCTTATATGTTAAAAAATAAGCATAACGCTTACTATGCGTTAAAAACGCTAAAAATGCGATTTAAAGGCGTTTCCGGGTTTTCAAAGGAGAGCTGAGATTTTTATATTTCCAGAATACTTAAAATAATTTATTTAACATATAAAATCAGTAGAAAAAGGTTTCGGGTCAAAAGGATGTGTAAAACTCATTTTATGGCTTAAACGGTCAAAACCGACATATACCGAAATAACTTAGCGATCTAAGATACGATCAGCCAAAAATTAAATAAAAATCATCAAAAATCCCAAAATATTATATAACATCAGTGGGTAAAAAGTTTTGTATCAAAACATGGCCAGAAATAGGTTATACGCGAAAAGGGCCGTTTATGTAACTTAAGGACATAGTTTTACGCTAATGGTCATAACTCAAAATCTGGACCACCAACTGATCCGAAATTTTCGGTGCAAGTTTATATATTAGAAATAAAGATTTCTACTCTTTCACTTTTCCAAAAATCACGTTTTATATCAAAAAGGGCAAATTAGTCAACTTTAAGCATAAATCGGAAACATGCAAATGAATCGGCTAAGCATAGACTCAAACAACAAAAATTCCAGAAAGTTATACTAAAATAAAAATGGTCAAAAGTACTCTCCAGTACAGATCTCAAACATGCATGTACGAATCCGAATCGATAGTCTACGAAATAGTCGTTTTACAAGACTTTCGGTTCCGATTCGTATTTATATCAAAGATTGTCGAGTTGATGAATATAAAACACATTCTTGTATCCATTATAGGTTATTTTCAATGATCAAACAGATTGCATGTCATCTACATTACCATTTAAGCTTATTTTGCCAAAAACAACTTCTGTTGACTTTTTAGAAGAAGTTTGACTCGACAATTAACATGCATATAGTGGGAATCAGAGAACACCCTTTTGAGGGTTTGTTTCCCACATAATTACCAACATAAGTGTGGTTTCAATTTGAGAAATGACTGAGTAAAACTCGCTTAATCATAAAGTCAAATCATAAGAACAATAGTTTGACTTTTAGCAATTAATCGATGCAAGAACGAATTAGAGACTGAATTAGGAGCTTACAAAGGTCCTATTGATGCTTAGTTATCACTAGGATGTTGCCTTGACGTTCAGAAATGCTCCAGGAAGTTGTCTTGAGAGTTTTACAAGTTGGATTGTCACACCCCCAAAATCCACCTGCGGAGTATCACCGCTTGGGAGCGTGACTGACCAGGATCAAGCCACCAATCATATTGAACATGTAATTAATATTAAGTGAAATAAATGTAAACCATCCATCCAATACGATAGGTGTTCAAAACATAACCATAGTTTCAAAATGTAGCGGAAGCATAGTAAATAATCCAACAATAGTTAATAGTTTTAAATGTCATAATAGTTCAACGTAGAAACCACGATCCTTGTCCACAACGACCCGCTTCTCCAGTGCAAGCTCCAAGTACCTAACGATCTGCAAGGCATGTAACAGAATGATCAACAAACAAGTTGAGCGAGTTCACAGTAAGTAAGTGCGTAACAGTAAGTAACGTGTGGCTCTACTGGGCCAATAACAAGTTATACAGATGGGGGCTTCCCATGTTATGTGACCACTAGACTATTCGTATCAACTACTCGTATCATCCCTGTTCTTCGTCCGAGAACAGTAGCGCGTATGGGGTGTGCGTAGGTTTTACGCACGTATCCTTCCCAACCGAGGATAGAAGTAAGTAATGCGTACACGTAGGTTTTACGTGCGTGCCTGACATCCGAGGCAGTAATTGGCATATGACCACGTAGGTGTTATCCTAACCTACGGAACCGTCCTGACATCCGAGGACCATGGTGCACGTATCCTTCACAACCGAGGATAGAAGTAAGTGATGCGTACACGTAGGTTTTACGTGCGTGCCTGACATCCGAGGCAGTAATTGGCATATGACCACGTAGGTGTTATCCTAACCTACGGAACCGTCCTGACATCCGAGGACCATGGTAGGTGATAGTCTAGGAAAGCATATATACGTTCTTAGTCAATGGTAATCTTTATCCCATTCCCACGACCCGGGAATCCCATGCCTTAGTAGGAGTGTGAACTCACCTTGGTTTGCTCGGTATGTTATTGCTTCTAGGGTTTTGTTAATCGTCTAAGTCTGTTACACGACCTAGGATATATTTCACATGATTCGATGTAAGTGTCACATTCAAGTAGGGTTTACAAGACACTGATAATCAAGCATTTGTGTTATGTGCGTTCAGTGTGTACAGAATGATGTGATACAGATTGTTCATGCATACGGTATCGTTCAGTAATGTACAATCTCATATAATCACATACAAGTAGGGTATAGTAGCATGTTTGTTCCTCATACAGTTTCTGAATTTGGCATCATAATACACTCAATCTTTTCAAGTATAAACAGAACTCGGAGTATGTAATATTGCAACAATTCGGATCACGTATGGAATCTAAAACTCAGACAACCGATGGCTCATGGAACTCAGACAAGATATCATGTTGAGCATGTAAAGGCCAGACTAGTATTATTCTCACACATTCAGACTACATACTTTGTATATCAAAACATCGGACAATAAGCATTCATATAACAACTTCGGACCTGATCATTCTCTTTTAACAAATTCGGACCACCTTCACTAACATACTCGGACCACTATACATTAACATACTCGGACATGAACAAGGGAAATGGTTTAAACTCGGACAAGGGATCTCCCTTTTAAATTCGGACATGGCTGCCCCCTTTAAACTCGGTCTAAATGATAAGTCATTAAACTCGGACCAATTGATATGTTTACAAGGTCGGGTAGAAGGTTGGGGGGGGGGGGTTTAAACTCGGACCTAGGGTGTGAGTTCATTAAACTCGGGCAAAAGGAGGGAGATTAAACTCGGACCCCCTTCACCTGATTTGAAACTCGGACATAACTGTCCATTAAAACTCGGACCACAATGTATTTTCATAATCTCGGTCATACAATCTAGTGTAAACTCGGTCCACAATCAAGTATAAACTCGGACATGAACATTCAAGCATTAAGCTCAGACATGAACATTCAGGCATTAAACTCGGTCATGATACATCCTATTAAGCTCGGACATGCTTCATCACATTAAACAAGATCAGACTAGGTGATGTTTCTCAAACTCGGCATATGTTTTCATTATAAACTCAGACGTTCTCATTTTAAACTCAGACATATGTTGCATCATATTAAACTCGGACTAACATATCAATCAATCTCAGACAATTACAATCGCAATTGGAACAGTTACGCTTTCACATTCAACAGTTACGTTCTTATTGTTCATATGATCTAGGACCCTAATTCATGTATACAGAGTGTAGGTTTCATGAGCAGTCAATTAACGATTACAACAATCATTCGATGAACAATCTCATCGCTAATCATTCATCATATCATAATAATCAACCTCAATTGAAAACACAGAACCATCATATGATAAACTAGGGTTTACAAGAAATACAAGAATCCATGATTAATAACAATCAAACAATCACAAGAAATGCTTAAACAATTACCTTGATTCGATTCTAGTTGGATTAGCAATCAAACTTGATGTGAAAGACTTGAAATTCCAAGAATGATAAGAAGGTGGTTGTAGAGAGGATTAGAGGAGGTGAAAGTACGTGTTTTGGTTGCTTGTGATGATTAGGGGATGATTAGTGAAAGAGATTAGGGTTTTAAGTATCTAGGATTTCACTAATCACCATTTACATCCCTAAGTATTATATTTTACACATACACACCATCTCATAACCATTTTCTGATTTTACCACTAAGTTCACACATTTGACAGTTTCACAATAACAGACAACTATGCACAATCAAACAATCCAAACGTATATAATTTCATGGCAACCAAATGTGCAAATAAACGACTAGTCAATACATGATCGTGCAATAAATACGAAAAAGAATCTTAGAAATTCGAGTTGTCACATTATCCCCAACTTAAAAGAAATTTCGTCCCGAAATTTGGTACGCACTCACTGAGGAAGCTAGGTAAGTTATATCGTTCACTGGTTTTCCTGGGGTGTCACATCATCCCCCCGTTGATTTGGAATTTCGTCCCGAAATTCAGTAGTAGTAGCTTCAGCCTCAGTAGTGGTTGCATTGGTTTCGAATAACTGGGGTACTTTTCTGTCATCTGGTCTTCGCGTTCCCAGGTGCACTCTGGGCCACGTCGGGAGTTCCAACGAACTCGAACAAGAGAGATTCTCTTGTGTTTGAGGACCTTAACATCCCGGTCCGTGATTTCAATTGGCTCCTCGACGAACTGCAACCGCTCGTCGATAGTGAGTTCCTTAAAAGGAACTATGAGGGTCTCATCTGATAGACATTTCTTCAGATTCGACACGTGAAATACATTGTGAACTGCACCGAGTTCAGCTGGTAGTTTCAGTCTGCAGGCTACTTGGCCTATTCTTTCAGTGATTTCGAACGGTCCAACATACCGTGGATTGAGCTTGCCTCGTTTACCAAATCTAACCACACCCCTTTCAGGGTGAAACTTTCAATAATACCCGGTCCCCGACCTGAAATTCCAAAGGCTTGCTACGCTTATC
Organism: Helianthus annuus; assembly: GCF_002127325.2. NCBI lineage: Eukaryota > Viridiplantae > Streptophyta > Magnoliopsida > Asterales > Asteraceae > Helianthus > Helianthus annuus. The sequence continues at coordinate 42,785 of NC_035445.2, forward strand.
CGCGTAGGCTTTCTGACGGTCGCGTGCTGCCGCCATACGTTGTCGTATCTGTGCGATCTTTTCTGTGGCGTCCACTACAATCTCTGGACCCGTAATCTGACTATCCCCCACCTCTGCCCAACAGAGAGGTGACCGGCATTTACGTCCGTACAATGCTTCGAATGGAGCGGCTTGGATGCTGGTGTGATAACTGTTATTGTATGAAAACTCCACCAAAGGAAGACATGCCCGAAGCATGTCTTCAAGTGTTTGAATCGTTCGCTCAGACTGCCCATCCGTTTGAGGGTGATATGCCGTGCTCATGTCTAATCGTGAGCCAAAGGATTTGTGCATCGCTTGCCATAATTCTGACGTGAATCGTGCATCCCGATCCGAAATGATAGAGGTTGGCACTCCGTGCCTCGAAACAACTTCTTTCAAGTATATGTCTGCTAAGGTAGAAAACTTATCTGTTTCTTTGATTGCCAAGAAGTGAGCAGACTTTGTGAGTCGATCAACGATCACCCAGATAGTGTCATTCCCACGGCTGGGATCTAGGTAGACCAGTAACAAAATCCATGGAAATTTGCTCCCATTTCCATTGTGGTATTTCCGGTTGTTGAAGTAGGCCTGATGGCTTCTGATACTTGATTTTAACCCTTGCACAAGTCAAACACCTGCCGACGTAAGTTGCGATAAGAGCTTTCATGTTTGGCCACCAGTAAGTTGTTCTGATATCGTGGTACATCTTATCCGACCCTGGATGTACCGAGTAGCGAGACTTGTGCGCTTCATCCATCACAAGTTCGTGTAAACCGCCATAAAGTGGGACCCAAATACGCCCCGTTACATAGTAGGCGCCGTCTTCCTTTTGTTCCATCTGTTGCCTTGAGCCGCTTAAGGCTTCAGCCTTGACGTTTTCGGGTTTCAATGCTTCGATCTGAGCAGCTCGTATCTGTGCAGGAAGACTGGACTGAATCGTAAGCTGTAGCGCTCGCACGCGCTTAGGTAGAGTGTCTTTCCGACTGAGGGCGTCAGCCACAACATTGGCCTTGCCTGGATGATACTTGATGGCGCATTCGTAGTCGTTCAGAAGTTCAACCCATCTCCGTTGACGCATATTCAAATCCTTCTGCTTAAGAATACGCTCGAGACTCCTGTGATCGGTGTAAATCGTGCACCTGGTACCGTACAGGTAGTGTCGCCATATCTTAAGCGCGAAAAACAACAGCTCCCAGCTCTAAATCGTGCGTCGTGTAGTTCCGTTCATGAATCTTGAGTTGCCGCGAAGCGTAGGCAATAACCTTATCACGCTGCATCAATACGCAACCAAGCCCCTGTATCGATGCGTCACAATAAACCACGAAGTTATCTGTGCCCTCTGGCAATGAGAGAATAGGTGCGCTGCAAAGCCTATCCTTTAAGTACTGAAAAGCAGTTTCCTGCGTATTACTCCATCTGTAAACGACACCTTTCTGTGTTAGCATAGTAAGCGGCTGCGCGATCTTGGAGAAGTCTTTGATAAACCGCCTGTAGTAACCCGCCAAACCCAAGAATTGGCGTATTTCTGTTAGTGTATGCGGTGCTGGCCAATCCCTGATCGAATCTACCTTGGATGGATCGACATGAATCCCATCCTTGTTCACCACATGGCCTAAGAAATGGACTTCATGAAGCCAGAAGTCGCATTTTGAAAACTTGGCGTACAGTTGCTCCTTTCGGAGTAGTTCCATAATAAGACGTAAATGCTGCTCGTGCTCCTCCTGACTCTTGGAGTAAATCAAAATGTCGTCGATGAATACGATAACAAACTTGTCTAGATAGGGTTTACACACCCTGTTCATAAGATCCATGCAGACTGCAGGCGCGTTCGTAAGCCCGAATGGCATGACCAGAAACTCGTAATGACCGTAGCTAGTTCTGAAAGCGGTTTTGGAGACGTCCTCATCCCGGACTCTCAGCTGATGATAACCTGACCTCAAGTCTATCTTGGAGTAATAACACGACCCTTGCAACTGGTCGAATAAGTCATCTATGCGCGGAAGGGGATAACGGTTCTTCACCGTCACCTTATTAAGTTCGCGGTAGTCGATGCACATTCTGAACGTACCGTCTTTCTTCTTCACAAATAACACTGGAGCTCCCTAAGGCGAAGAGCTTGGACGAATAAAGCCCTTTTCCAAGAGCTCTTGTAGCTACTTCAACAGTTCTTCCAGTTCGGTTGGAGCTAAACGATACGGTACGCGGCTATTGGTGCTGCTCCAGGAGCTAACTCAATCTGAAACTCGACTTGACGATGAGGAGGTAAACCAAGTAAATCTTCAGGAAACACCTGAGGGAAGTCACGTACAACTGGAATATCCTCCAGCTTCTTTTCCTTTGCTGATGCGTCAGTGACAAGTGCCAGAATGGTAGTGTGCCCCTTTCGTAAACTTTTCTGCGCCTTTAAGGTAGAGATGATGCCAACCACAGCACCACTCTTGTCGCCTTGAACTTCGAGAGGTTCCTGACTAGAGCGAGGAATGCGAACAATCTTTTCTTTGCATAGGATTTCTGCTTGCTGTTGCTGCTGGCGAATTCCGATTTGCAGGCCGTGGACTCCTGAATCCTTAGCTTCTGCTGTGCTCTGGTGATCACTACTCTTGCGCTGCTGCTGTGCTTGAGACTGAACGGTAGCGGAACCCTTGCTGGAATACCCATCCCATTTCCGCTTGTGTGTCACTAGGAGTAGCGGGAGTAGCAGAAGTGGTAGCGGTAGTAATAGCGCTGATACAACTAGGCAGTATGTTCTGCTCCACTGCCCGATCCGTGGGGCGATGAGCAAGACACTGAACGTCTTGGATATTGTCGAGGTTAGCCGATGCAGTATGGCTCTGAATCTCTGAGGCTAGACCCTTGAAGTACAATCGATACGCTTGCTTGGAGGGTCCACCATGGTTGGACACGAGTTGGCCAGTTCGTTCGACCGTTTCGTATAAGTTTCAATTTATGACCCCGTCATTTTCAAATGGTAAGGCTCCACTCCCAACTTGTGGATGTCATCACGCGTGCAGTATTCCCTTTTAATGCGTTCTTTGAATTCGTTCTAGGGGTGGCGTGAGCAGCTGCCAGCCCTAATATCTGAACTTGCGCGTCCCACCAGGTTAGCGCGATTCCTTCCACGTGTCAGTGACGTACTTGACCCTGTGTGCCTCAGGGCATTCACACATCTCGAATACTGACTCGTTCTTTCCAAACTAATGGAGTAGTCCCACTGCTCCTTCTGTGCCACTGAATGTGCTTGGACGACAGTCCATGAAGTTCTTGAATGTGCAGACAGGTTGCTGTGTGTTCTGACCCGTTGCGCGAGGAAGATAGGTCATGGTTAGGCGCGAGAGTTGGGTCACGAGAGTAGGATCTAACATCCTAGAATAAGTCTGGAATAGCAGGTTATACCTCCTGCTTGTGCGGCTGCAAGCGCCGTAGAAACTTGTTCGTTAATGAGAGCCGTCAACTGGGCTTGAGTCATGTTAACACGTCCAGACATGATCGAACAGTAAAGGTAGCGTAAGTATGAATGGTTCGCGAGTAGTGCGATGACAGAAAAGTGTAAGCACATATGTGTTCTTAAGCAATAACAGATAGTGAGCAATAGTAGGGTAAGCATACTACGAGCAAAGTTCTAAACAGTTCTAGCAAGCAGGTAATAAACATAAACCTTATTACCTAGGATGTCGAGTCTTGCACGTGGAGCGAAGCGTCGTTGTGGATCGTTGAGAGCACTGTTCTGGTTATAGTCTGGTTTTAATAAAAACGTTTTTCCATATTAAAACCAAGTTCTCTATAACCAATGGCTCTGATACCAATCTGTCACACCCCCAAAATCCACCTGCGGAGTATCACCGCTTGGGAGCGTGACTGACCAGGATCAAGCCACCAATCATATTGAACATGTAATTAATATTAAGTGAAATAAATGTAAACCATCCATCCAATACGATAGGTGTTCAAAACATAACCATAGTTTCAAAATGTAGCGGAAGCATAGTAAATAATCCAACAATAGTTAATAGTTTTAAATGTCATAATAGTTCAACGTAGAAACCACGATCCTTGTCCACAACGACCCGCTTCTCCAGTGCAAGCTCCAAGTACCTAACGATCTGCAAGGCATGTAACAGAATGATCAACAAACAAGTTGAGCGAGTTCACAGTAAGTAAGTGCGTAACAGTAAGTAACGTGTGGCTCTACTGGGCCAATAACAAGTTATACAGATGGGGGCTTCCCATGTTATGTGACCACTAGACTATTCGTATCAACTACTCGTATCATCCCTGTTCTTCGTCCGAGAACAGTAGCGCGTATGGGGTGTGCGTAGGTTTTACGCACGTATCCTTCCCAACCGAGGATAGAAGTAAGTAATGCGTATACGTAGGTTTTACGTGCGTGCCTGACATCCGAGGCAGTAATTGGCATATGACCACGTAGGTGTTATCCTAACCTACGGAACCGTCCTGACATCCGAGGACCATGGTGCACGTATCCTTCACAACCGAGGATAGAAGTAAGTGATGCGTACACGTAGGTTTTACGTGCGTGCCTGACATCCGAGGCAGTAATTGGCATATGACCACGTAGGTGTTATCCTAACCTACGGAACCGTCCTGACATCCGAGGACCATGGTAGGTGATAGTCTAGGAAAGCATATATACGTTCTTAGTCAATGGTAATCTTTATCCCATTCCCACGACCCGGGAATCCCATGCCTTAGTAGGAGTGTGAACTCACCTTGGTTTGCTCGGTATGTTATTGCTTCTAGGGTTTTGTTAATCGTCTAAGTCCGTTACACGACCTAGGATATATTTCACATGATTCGATGTAAGTGTCACATTCAAGTAGGGTTTACAAGACACTGATAATCAAGCATTTGTGTTATGTGCGTTCAGTGTGTACAGAATGATGTGATACAGATTGTTCATGCATACGGTATCGTTCAGTAATGTACAATCTCATATAATCACATACAAGTAGGGTATAGTAGCATGTTTGTTCCTCATACAGTTTCTGAATTTGGCATCATAATACACTCAATCTTTTCAAGTATAAACAGAACTCGGAGTATGTAATATTGCAACAATTCGGATCACGTATGGAATCTAAAACTCAGACAACCGATGGCTCATGGAACTCAGACAAGATATCATGTTGAGCATGTAAAGGCCAGACTAGTATTATTCTCACACATTCAGACTACATACTTTGTATATCAAAACATCGGACAATAAGCATTCATATAACAACTTCGGACCTGATCATTCTCTTTTAACAAATTCGGACCACCTTCACTAACATACTCGGACCACTATACATTAACATACTCGGACATGAACAAGGGAAATGGTTTAAACTCGGACAAGGGATCTCCCTTTTAAATTCGGACATGGCTGCCCCCTTTAAACTCGGTCTAAATGATAAGTCATTAAACTCGGACCAATTGATATGTTTACAAGGTCGGGTAGAAGGTTGGGGGGGGGTTTAAACTCGGACCTAGGGTGTGAGTTCATTAAACTCGGGCAAAAGGAGGGAGATTAAACTCGGACCCCCTTCACCTGATTTGAAACTCGGACATAACTGTCCATTAAAACTCGGACCACAATGTATTTTCATAATCTCGGTCATACAATCTAGTGTAAACTCGGTCCACAATCAAGTATAAACTCGGACATGAACATTCAAGCATTAAGCTCAGACATGAACATTCAGGCATTAAACTCGGTCATGATACATCCTATTAAGCTCGGACATGCTTCATCACATTAAACAAGATCAGACTAGGTGATGTTTCTCAAACTCGGCATATGTTTTCATTATAAACTCAGACGTTCTCATTTTAAACTCAGACATATGTTGCATCATATTAAACTCGGACTAACATATCAATCAATCTCAGACAATTACAATCGCAATTGGAACAGTTACGCTTTCACATTCAACAGTTACGTTCTTATTGTTCATATGATCTAGGACCCTAATTCATGTATACAGAGTGTAGGTTTCATGAGCAGTCAATTAACGATTACAACAATCATTCGATGAACAATCTCATCGCTAATCATTCATCATATCATAATAATCAACCTCAATTGAAAACACAGAACCATCATATGATAAACTAGGGTTTACAAGAAATACAAGAATCCATGATTAATAACAATCAAACAATCACAAGAAATGCTTAAACAATTACCTTGATTCGATTCTAGTTGGATTAGCAATCAAACTTGATGTGAAAGACTTGAAATTCCAAGAATGATAAGAAGGTGGTTGTAGAGAGGATTAGAGGAGGTGAAAGTACGTGTTTTGGTTGCTTGTGATGATTAGGGGATGATTAGTGAAAGAGATTAGGGTTTTAAGTATCTAGGATTTCACTAATCACCATTTACATCCCTAAGTATTATATTTTACACATACACACCATCTCATAACCATTTTCTGATTTTACCACTAAGTTCACACATTTGACAGTTTCACAATAACAGACAACTATGCACAATCAAACAATCCAAACGTATATAATTTCATGGCAACCAAATGTGCAAATAAACAACTAGTCAATACATGATCGTGCAATAAATACGAAAAAGAATCTTAGAAATTCGAGTTGTCACATTATCCCCAACTTAAAAGAAATTTCGTCCCGAAATTTGGTACGCACTCACTGAGGAAGCTAGGTAAGTTATATCGTTCACTGGTTTTCCTGGGGTGTCACATGGATGTTCTTGATCACAATGTATGAGCTCAAAGAAATGAGCTTTTGATCTGTTTTATGGATGAAATCAGAGGTAGTAGCATGTTCTCAGTAGCCTAGGCATGCAAGGACTTTCATTGGATCAAAAGAGAGGTGATAACAGCTGTTTACAACTTCAAATTCGGACCCAAAATGGTCATTTTCGCGATTTCTGTTACTGGTAGTCCCACGCGGCCCGCCTGGGCATGTCCAGGCGGGTCGCCTGACCCCTGCTGCTGTCAAACAAGTTTCAAACTTGGCAGATTTGGTCCCTGAACTTGCATGCGATGTTTCGGCTTCTTATTTTGACTCGTAAACCCCCAAACTTGGTTTTTAAGAACCTTAGGACATTTACCAACATGGAAATGTCCTCGGATAACTTTGCGCCCAACCGAAAAGCCATGAAATTCGACGTTGACGCTTTTAGTCCCTCAAGTACGGTTTTGGCCATAACTTTCTCATACGTTATCGAAACTTCACGAAATTTTTACCACATATTCTAGGGAGTATATTTTAGCATTACAATGATTCGGGTCTGCCAAAAGTTCACTCAGAGGTATAAATTCAACATGTTGACACTTTTGGCCCCTATAGTTTGCAATTCCTCACTTTTTTGTAATTTCCGCGTCGTATGATCCATGAATCATCCGTTTAAGGTTATAAACATTATGTAGGGTTATCATAGAGTCTATTTATCCATTGTTGACACTTTGGACCCTTACGTTCCATAGTTCTCACCGTTTGTCAACTTTAGTCCCTCTAAAGTTTGTTTTCGCATATGCAAAGCCTATGACACGTGTCAATACATTATTGGACGTAAATTTTTGAGGTGTTACATTCCAAGACCCTACGCAAATGCCGGATCTCAGAGAAATCCCTAAAGCTACGCTTTGACTGGTTCTAAACTTTTTATAGTTTTTCCCAATACCCGGGTACACGAATCTTCCCTTATAACATACCTATAACGCGGGTTTGTGAATCGGCTAATTACTTGGGTCTAGGAGGCGTCCGTAGACCCTTCCAAGACCCTACGCAAGAACCGGATCGAGGAGAATTCCCAAGACCTACCCTTTGACTCGTTCTAAACTTTTTATAGTTTTGCCCAATACCCGGGTACACGACACCTCACTTATAACAGACCTATAACACGGGCTTGTGAATCGGCTCATTACTTGGGTCTAGGAGGCGTCCGTAGACCCTTCCAAGACCCTACGCAAATGCCAGATTTGAGAGAAATCCCTAGATCTATGCTTTGACTGGTTCTAAACTTTTTATAGTTTTGCTCAACACCCGGGTACACGACACCTCCCTTATAACAGATCTATAACACGGGTTCGTGGATCGGCTCATTACTTAGGTCTAGGAGGCGTCCGTGGATCCTTCCAAGACCCTACGCAAGAACCAGATTTAGGAGAATTAATAAGACCTACCCTTTGACTCATTCCAAACTTTTTATAGTTCTGCCCAATACCCGGGTACATGACACTTTCTTTACAACAGAGCTATAACACGAGATTGTGAATCAGTTCATAACTTTGGTCTAGGAGGCATCCGTGGACCCTCCCAAGACCCTACGGAAGAACCGGATCGAGGAGAATTCCAAAGACCTACCCTTTGACTCGTTCCAAACTTTTTATAGTTTTGTCCAATACCCGGGTAAACATCACTTCCCTTATAACAGACCTATAACACGGGCTTGTGAATCGGCTCATTACTAGGGTCTAGGAGGTGTCCGTAGACCCTTCCAAGACCCTACGCAAATGCCGGATTTGAGAGAAATCCCTAGATCTACGCTTTGACTGGTTCTAAACTTTTTATAGTTTTTCCCAATACCCGGGTACACGAATCTTCCCTTATAACATCATACCTATAACGCGGGTTTGTGAATCGGCTAATTACTTGGGTCTAGGAGGCGTCCGTAGACCCTTCCAAGACACTATGCAAATACCGGATCAAAGAGAAATCCATAGACCTACCCTTTGTCTCGATCCAAACTTTTTATAGTTCTGCCCAATACCCGGGTACACGACACCTCACTTATAATAGACCAATAACACGGGTTTGTGAATCGGCTCAATACTTGGGTCTAGGAGGCATCTGTGGACCCTTCCAAGACCCTACGCAAATACCGGATCTAAGAGAAATCCCTAGACCTACCCTTTGACTCGTTCCAAATTTTTATAGTTTTGCTCAACACCCGGGTACACGACACCTCCCTTATAACAGACCTATAACACGGGTTCGTGGATCGGCTCATTACTTAGGTCTAGGAGGCGTCCGTGGATCCTTCCAAGACCCTACGCAAGAACCAGATTTAGGAGAATTAATAAGACATACCCTTTGACTCATTCCAAACTTTTTATAGTTCTGCCCAATACCTGGGTACATGACACTTTCTTTACAACAGAGCTATAACACGAGATTGTGAATCAGTTCATAACTTTGGTCTAGGAGGCATCTGTGGACCCCTCCTAGAAGCTACGCTTGAACCAGATCTAGGAGAATTACCTAGACCTAACCTTTGAGTCGTTCCAAACTTTTTATTGTTTTGCCGAATACCCGGGCACACGACACTTCCCTTATAACAGACCTATAACTCGGGTTTGTGAATCGGCTCATTACTTGGGTCTAGGAGGCGTCCGTAGACCCTTCCAATACCATAGGCAAATGCCGGATTTAAGAGAAATCCCTAGACTTATGTTTTGACTGTTTCTAAACTTTTTATAGTTTTGCCCAATACCCGGGTACACGAATGTTCCCTTATAACATACCTATAACGCGAGTTTGTGAATCGGCTCATTACTTGGGTCTAGGAGGCGTTCGTAGACCCTTCCAAGACCCTATGCAAATACCGGATCAAAGAGAAATCCATAGACCTACCCTTTGACTCATTCCAAACTTTTTATAGTTCTGCCCAATACCCGGGTACACGACACCTCACTTATAATAGACCAATAACACGGGTTTGTGAATCGGCTCAATACTTGGGTCTAGGAGGCATCTGTGGACCCTTCCAAGACCCTACGCAAATACCGGATCTAAGAGAAATCCCTAGACCTACCCTTTGACTCGGTCTAAATTTTTATAGTTTTGCTCAACACCCGGGTACACGAAACCTCCCTTATAACAGACCTATAACACGGGTTCGTGGATCGGCTCATTACTTAGGTCTAGGAGGCGTCCGTGGATGTAACAACTCTCATTAAAATTAATAATTAGAATATTAATTAGCTATTAAGGAAACCCTAATTGAGACACCCAAGTGATTCTACACAAACCCTAAAATTTTCAGAATTTTCAGAATCAGGATCAGGGCCCCTAAAACTCAGGGGGGGATAAATCCTAGCCAACGGTTATCTTCATAACTAATTGTAAAAATCGAATTTTAAGAAACTGACAACACAGCAAGCCTACCTGCACGAAGGGCTACCCTATGAAAATAGGGTGGTCACTCGCGTAGCGCGACGGCTAAGGGGGTACCTGTGACACCCCAGGAAAACCAGTGAACGATACCTAGCTTCCTCAGTAAGTGCGTACCAAATTTCGGGACGAAATTTCTTTTAAGTTGGGGATAATGTGACAACTCGAATTTCTAAGATTGATTTCATACGTATTACACGAGCATGTGTTTGACTAATTACTTAATTTCACATTTGATTGATATGAAAGTATATATATATGTTTGATTGCTTGATTGTGCATAATTGTTTGATTGGGTATAATGGGTTCCATATTGTGAAACTTGTACTGTATGTTAGCTAGTTAGTGTGAATCATGGCCCAACCTACGAAGGATGTTCCACGAAACATGATGCATGAATCGAAGGATGTCGAAACATATGAAGTCTCGAAACATATCCTTCGCGCTCGAAACATATCCTTCGCGCTCGAAACATATCCTTCGCGCTCGAAACATATCCTTCGATATGTTTCGGCCCAGTTGTTCTGTTGGGCTTGGCCCATTACTGTGATACGTATATATAGGAGTGCATGTAAACTGATGGTTATTTTCAAAGAAAAACCCTAGTTTTCAGTTCGTGTGTGACGGCAATTACAAACACCCGGAGATTATTTGCTGAACAATTCCCTTTTTGCTCTCAATTCCGGTTAGTATTTAAGGTGTATGTGATTATATGATTTACCGATTTACTTGTAATATGTGGATTGTATGATTTATCGGATACGTATACTAGTCGGATATATGTTAACCAAATTGTTAATATCGTGATCGGATAGTATGTATGTTTTAAAGATATTAGGGTTGTATGTTTTTCGGTTGTGAATGATTGGTAGAATTTGGATGTTCCTCGGATTTGTATACGAAGTGGATATGTATGTTAACCAGATTAATAATCGGCTGGATATTGTAATCGGACAAGTTTATGTAATCAAAACATATGTGTAAATCGGATGGTTTGAATAATCTTGTAGCTTGAATGATCTGGTTATTCAGATTAGGGTTCTTGATAAACATGAGAAGTATGCTTGTTTGATCTTGTTGATGTTAGCAGATTTGTGAAAATTGTGTTAAGGGTTAATCGGATAAACGTAACTGTTACTAGCCGAAGGATACTTATTGATCGAACCACTGTTGGACCGAAAGATACCTATCCTTCGAATCATAGTAGTAGTGACCGAAGGATAGTTTGACCGACAGATAGTTTGACCGAACCATTAATTGACCGAAACCTAGTTTGACCGAAAGATAACTTGGGTCGAAGGATAGTGTTAGTTCGAAACATAACCTTCGGACCGAAGGATCATTTTGATGATTATGATTACTGATGTCGAAAGATAATGATTTGATTCGAAAGATATTAGGGTTTTGAATAATGTCTGGAACAATAGAACATATGTTGATTTAATTGACATGCCATGCTTGGTGATGAACGTATTCGTGCCATATTACGTGCTGTGCCGATATGCAAACTAACTGCTATGTGAACAATTAATTGCATGCGTAACATTTCGACCATGAACTGATTTACTATACGTGTATACAATAGGACGTGATTAATTACTTGTGAGTGCATAACCTAGCATACCGAGCAAACCAAGGTGAGTTCACACAGCCAAGGCATGGGTTCCCAGGGTGGGAATGGGTTGGATGATTACTTGTGCATACTTTGATACTGTAACGAACGATTAAACTGTTGATGCTTACGAACTACTCAACTGCCTTCGCACACACCCTGGTCGGTAAAGACTATGGTCGCGAACGAACTGATCAATTGCCTTCGCACACACCCTGGTCGGTAAAGACTACGGTCGCGAACTAACGAACCTAATCTTCGCACACCTGCCTTTGGAAGGCCGCGAACTGTAATTTACTATTCTTCGCACACCTGCCTGGTAGGCCGCGATACAAATAAACCTAGTCTAGAATACACGGGATGAACATCCCCTAATATCTTCGCATACCTGCCTGGGAGGCCGCGATGGGAACTGATACGATACGAAACTTAATTGAACAAACGCACAATTACCCAAACTAAACTATAAACTGTGAACTCGCTCAACTAGTTTGTTGACTATCTGCTGCATGCCTTGCAGGACCTTAGGTACTTATGGAGCTTGCACTGGAGGAGCGGGACGTTGTGGGCAGTGGGTTAAGAACGCTATGTTTAAACATTTCGAATAATTGAACTTATGGTTTACTTGGGTTATTTACTTATGCTTCCGCTACTGATACTATGATTGTTTTGAAACGTCAATTGTATTGAATGGGGTTTTACGAATTACTTTATTTATATTATGCTATGTTCAATATGATTGATGGCTTGATCCTGGTCATGTCACGCCTCCAAGCGGTGGTACTCCGCGTGTGGGATTTTGGGGGTGTGACAGATTGGTATCAGAGCCATTGGTTATAGAGAACTTGGTTTTAATATGGGAAAACGTTTTTATTAAAACCAGACTATAACCAGAACAGTGCTCTCAACGATCCACAACGACGCTTCGCTCCACGTGCAAGACTCGACATCCTAGGTAATAAGGTTTATGTTTATTACCTGCTTGCTAGAACTGCATAGAACTTTGCTCGTAGTATGCTTACATTACTTTGCTCACAACTTGTTATTGCTTGAGAACACATACGTGCTTACACTCTTCTGTCATCGCACTATTCGTGAACCATTCTTACCTATGCTACCTTTACTGTTCGATCATGTCTGGACGTGTTGACATGACTCAAGCCCAGTTGACGGCTCTCATTAACGAACAAGTTGCTGCGGCACTTGCAGCCGCACAAGCAGGAGGTATAACCTGCTATCCCAGACCTATTCTAGGATGTTAGATCCTACTCTCGTGACCCAACTTTCGCGCTTAACCTTGATCTATCTTTCTCGCGCAACGGGTCAGAACGCACACATTCCAGAACATCATGGACTGTCGTCCAAGCACATTCAGTGGCACATTCAAGAACTTCATGTGTGAACACCCTGAGGCTCGCAGGGGTCAAGTACGCCACTGGTACTTTGGTAGGAATCGCGCTAACCAGGTGGAACGCGCAAGTACAGATACTAGGGTTGGCAGCTGCTAACGCCACCCCCTGGAACGAATTCAAAGAACACATTAAAAGGGAATACTACACGCGTGATGACATCCACAAGTTGGAAGTGGAGCCTTACCATTTGAAAATGATGGGGTCAGAAATTGAAGCTCATACGAAACGATAGAACGGACTGGCCATCTTGTGTCCAACCATGGTGGACCCTCCAAACAAGCGTATCGAATTGTACCTCAAGGGTCTAGCCTCAGAGATTCAGAGCCAAGCTACATCGGCTAACCTCGACAAAATCCAAGACATTCAGTGTCTTGCTCATCGCCTCACGGATCAGGCAGTGGAACAGAACAGGCTACCTAGTTGTATCAGCGCTATTACTACCGCTACCACTTCTGCTACTCCCGCTACTCCTAGTGACAACAAGCGGAAATGGGATGGGTATTCCAGCAAGGGTTCAGCTACCGCTCGGTCTCAAGCACAACAGCAGCACAAGAATAGTGATCGCCTGAGCACAGCAGAAGCTAAGGAATTCAGGAGCCCACGGCTTGCACACCGGAATCGCCAGCAGCAACAGCAAGCAGGAATCCTATACAAAGAAAAGATTGTTCGCATTCCTCGTTCTGGTCAAGAACCTCTCGAAGCTCAAGGCGACAAGAGTGGTGCCGTGGTTGGCATCACCTCTTCCTTGAAGGCTCAGAAATGTTTGCGGAAGGGCCACACCGAAACTTTGGCTCTCGTTACTGACTCATCAGCGAAAGAAAAGAAGTTGGAAGACCATTCAGTTGTACACGACTTTCCTCAGGTGTCTCGCAAGGATTCACCTGGTCTACCGCCGCATCATCAGGACGAATTTCAAATCGAGCTCGCTCCAGGAGCAGCACCCATAGCTCGAGCACCGTATCGCTTAACTCCACCAGAATTGGAAGAACTATCGACGCAGCTACCAGGAATCTTGGATAAGGGATTTATCCGACCTAGCTCTTCGCCTTGGGGAGCTCCAGTGTTATTTGTGAAGAAGAAAGACGGTACGTTCAGGATGTGCATCGACTACCGTGAACTCAACAAGGTGACGGTGAAGAACCGTTCCCCTTCCGCGCATAGACGACTTATTTGACCAATTGCAAGGGTCGTGTTACTATTCCAAGATCGATTTGAGGTCAGGGTATCATCAGCTGAGAGTCCGGGATGAGGACGTCTCCAAAACTGCTTTCAGAACTCGTTATGGTCACTACGAGTTTCTGGTCATGCCATTCGGGCTTACAAACGCACCTGCAGTTTTCATGGATCTTATGAACAGGGTGTGCAAACCCTATCTCGACAAGTTTGTTATCGTCTTCATCGACGACATTTTGATCTACTCCAAGAGTCAGGAGGAGCACGAGCAGCACTTACGCCTTATCTTGGAACTTCTTCGAAAAGAGCAATTGTACGCAAAGTTTTCAAAATGCGACTTCTGGCTTCGTGAAGTCCACTTCTTAGGTCATGTGGTAAACAAGGATGGGATTCATGTCGATCCATCCAAGGTTGATTCGATCAGAAACTGGCCAGCACCGCGTACACCGACAGAAATACGCCAATTCTTGGGTTTGGCAGGTTACTACAGGCGATTTATTAAAGACTTCTCCAAGATCGCGCAACCACTCACTATGCTTACACAGAAAGGTGTCGTTTACAGATGGGGTATTACACAGGAGACCGCTTTTCAGTACTTAAAGGATAGGCTTTGCAGCGCGCCTATTCTCTCACTGCCCGAGGGCACAGATGACTTCGTGGTTTATTGTGATGCATCCATTCGGGGACTGGGATGCGTGTTAATGCAACGCGACAAGGTTATTGCTTACGCCTCTCGTCAACTAAAGGTTCATGAACGCAACTACACGACGCACGATTTAGAGCTGGGAGCTGTTGTTTTCGCGCTTAAGATATGGCGACACTACCTGTACGGTACCAGGTGCACGATTTACACCGATCACAGGAGTCTCGAGCATATTCTTAAGCAGAAGGATTTGAACATGCGTCAACGAAGATGGGTTGAATTACTGAATGACTATGAATGCGCTATCAAGTATCATCCAGGCAAGGCCAATGTTGTGGCTGATGCCCTTAGTCGGAAAGACACTCTACCTAAACGCGTGCGAGCGCTACAGCTTACTATTCAGTCCAGTCTTCCTGCACAGATACGAGCTGCTCAGATGGAAGCTCTGAAACCCGAAAACGTTAAAGCTGAAGCCTTACGCGGTTCAAGGCAACGCATGGAACAAAAGGAAGACGGTGCTTACTACGTAACGGGGCGTATTTGGGTCCCACTTTATGGCGGGTTACGCGAACTTGTAATGGATGAAGCTCACAAGTCTCGCTATTCGGTACATCCAGGGTCGGATAAAATGTACCACGACATCAGCACTACTTATTGGTGGCCTAGTATGAAGGCTCACATCGCTACTTACGTTGGAAAATGTTTGACCCGTGCGAGGGTCAAGGTCGAATATCAGAAGCCAGCTGGTCTACTTCAGCAGCCCAAGATACCGCAGTGGAAATGGGAAGAAATTTCCATGGATTTCGTTACGGGCTTGCCTAGATCCCAGCATGGGAATGACACTATTTGGGAAATCGTTGATCGGCTCACAAAGTCTGCTCACTTCTTGGCTATCAAAGAAAAGGATAAGTTTTCTACCCTAGCAGACATCTACATGAAAGAAGTTGTTTCGAGGCACGGAGTGCCCATCTCTATTATTTCGGATCGCGATGCACGATTCACGTCAGAACTTTGGCAAGCGATGCACAAATCTTTTGGCTCACGATTAGACATGAGCACAGCATATCATCCTCAGACGGATGGGCAGTCTGAGCGAACTATTCAAACTCTAGAAGACATGCTTCGAGCGTGTGTCATCGATTTCGGCAACGGCTGGGAAAAGCACCTCCCTTTGGTGGAGTTCTCGTATAATAACAGTTACCATACCAGCATTCAAGCCGCTCCATTCGAGGCATTGTACGGACGTAAATGCCGGTCACCTCTCTGTTGGGCAGAGGTGGGGGATAGTCAGATTACGGGTCCAGATATTGTTGTGGACGCCACAGAAAAGATAGCACAGATACGGCAACGCATGGCGGCAGCACGTGACCGTCAGAAAGCCTACGCGGATAAGCGTAGAAAACCATTGGAATTTGAGGTCGGGGACCGGGTTTTATTGAAAGTTTCACCCTGGAAGGGTGTGGTACGTTTTGGCAAACGGGGCAAACTAAATCCGCGGTACGTCGGACCATTCGAAATTACAGAAAAGATTGGCAAGGTAGCCTACAGGTTGAACCTATCAGCTGAACTCGGTGCAGT
This sequence comes from Helianthus annuus, assembly GCF_002127325.2. Taxonomy (NCBI): domain Eukaryota; kingdom Viridiplantae; phylum Streptophyta; class Magnoliopsida; order Asterales; family Asteraceae; genus Helianthus; species Helianthus annuus. The sequence goes on from NC_035445.2 coordinate 59,370, forward strand.
TCACAATGTATTTCACGTGTCGAATCTGAAGAAATGCCTATCAGATGAGACCCTTATAGTTCCTTTTAAGGAACTCACTATCGACGAGCGGTTGCAGTTCGTCGAGGAACCAGTTGAAATCACGGACCGGGATGTTAAGGTCCTCAAACACAAGAGAATCCCTCTTGTTCGAGTTCGTTGGAACTCCCAGCGTGGTCCAGAGTATACCTGGGAACGCGAAGATCAGATGCAAGAAAAGTATCCCCAGTTATTCGAAACCAATGCATCCACTTCTGAGGCTGAAGCTACTACTACTGAATTTCGGGACGAAATTCCAAATCAACGGGGGGATGATGTGACACCCCAGGAAAACCAGTGAACGATACCTAGCTTCCTCAGTAAGTGCGTACCAAATTTCGGGACGAAATTTCTTTTAAGTTGGGGATAATGTGACAACTCGAATTTCTAAGATTGATTTCATACGTATTACACGAGCATGTGTTTGACTAATTACTTAATTTCACATTTGATTGATATGAAAGTATATATATATGTTTGATTGCTTGATTGTGCATAATTGTTTGATTGGGTATAATGGGTTCCATATTGTGAAACTTGTACTGTATGTTAGCTAGTTAGTGTGAATCATGGCCCAACCTACGAAGGATGTTCCACGAAACATGATGCATGAATCGAAGGATGTCGAAACATATGAAGTCTCGAAACATATCCTTCGCGCTCGAAACATATCCTTCGCGCTCGAAACATATCCTTCGCGCTCGAAACATATCCTTCGATATGTTTCGGCCCAGTTGTTCTGTTGGGCTTGGCCCATTACTGTGATACGTATATATAGGAGTGCATGTAAACTGATGGTTATTTTCAAAGAAAAACCCTAGTTTTCAGTTCGTGTGTGACGGCAATTACAAACACCCGGAGATTATTTGCTGAACAATTCCCTTTTTGCTCTCAATTCCGGTTAGTATTTAAGGTGTATGTGATTATATGATTTACCGATTTACTTGTAATATGTGGATTGTATGATTTATCGGATACGTATACTAGTCGGATATATGTTAACCAAATTGTTAATATCGTGATCGGATAGTATGTATGTTTTAAAGATATTAGGGTTGTATGTTTTTCGGTTGTGAATGATTGGTAGAATTTGGATGTTCCTCGGATTTGTATACGAAGTGGATATGTATGTTAACCAGATTAATAATCGGCTGGATATTGTAATCGGACAAGTTTATGTAATCAAAACATATGTGTAAATCGGATGGTTTGAATAATCTTGTAGCTTGAATGATCTGGTTATTCAGATTAGGGTTCTTGATAAACATGAGAAGTATGCTTGTTTGATCTTGTTGATGTTAGCAGATTTGTGAAAATTGTGTTAAGGGTTAATCGGATAAACGTAACTGTTACTAGCCGAAGGATACTTATTGATCGAACCACTGTTGGACCGAAAGATACCTATCCTTCGAATCATAGTAGTAGTGACCGAAGGATAGTTTGACCGACAGATAGTTTGACCGAACCATTAATTGACCGAAACCTAGTTTGACCGAAAGATAACTTGGGTCGAAGGATAGTGTTAGTTCGAAACATAACCTTCGGACCGAAGGATCATTTTGATGATTATGATTACTGATGTCGAAAGATAATGATTTGATTCGAAAGATATTAGGGTTTTGAATAATGTCTGGAACAATAGAACATATGTTGATTTAATTGACATGCCATGCTTGGTGATGAACGTATTCGTGCCATATTACGTGCTGTGCCGATATGCAAACTAACTGCTATGTGAACAATTAATTGCATGCGTAACATTTCGACCATGAACTGATTTACTATACGTGTATACAATAGGACGTGATTAATTACTTGTGAGTGCATAACCTAGCATACCGAGCAAACCAAGGTGAGTTCACACAGCCAAGGCATGGGTTCCCAGGGTGGGAATGGGTTGGATGATTACTTGTGCATACTTTGATACTGTAACGAACGATTAAACTGTTGATGCTTACGAACTACTCAACTGCCTTCGCACACACCCTGGTCGGTAAAGACTATGGTCGCGAACGAACTGATCAATTGCCTTCGCACACACCCTGGTCGGTAAAGACTACGGTCGCGAACTAACGAACCTAATCTTCGCACACCTGCCTTTGGAAGGCCGCGAACTGTAATTTACTATTCTTCGCACACCTGCCTGGTAGGCCGCGATACAAATAAACCTAGTCTAGAATACACGGGATGAACATCCCCTAATATCTTCGCATACCTGCCTGGGAGGCCGCGATGGGAACTGATACGATACGAAACTTAATTGAACAAACGCACAATTACCCAAACTAAACTATAAACTGTGAACTCGCTCAACTAGTTTGTTGACTATCTGCTGCATGCCTTGCAGGACCTTAGGTACTTATGGAGCTTGCACTGGAGGAGCGGGACGTTGTGGGCAGTGGGTTAAGAACGCTATGTTTAAACATTTCGAATAATTGAACTTATGGTTTACTTGGGTTATTTACTTATGCTTCCGCTACTGATACTATGATTGTTTTGAAACGTCAATTGTATTGAATGGGGTTTTACGAATTACTTTATTTATATTATGCTATGTTCAATATGATTGATGGCTTGATCCTGGTCATGTCACGCCTCCAAGCGGTGGTACTCCGCGTGTGGGATTTTGGGGGTGTGACAGTACCCCTCGCGCTACGCGACGGTGTCAAAATCTCAGTATAAATAGCAGGGGTTGGGACTTGAATTTTGGCACTTGAACGACGAAAATCGGAGTTACGTAGGTCGAGTTATAAGCAAAACAGTCCAACACACACACACAATTATCGAATTGCTGCCGCAGAACAGGGTAATTACTCGATCGCTATTACGATTCAGTTTCCGGAATCAATACATTCAAAGAATGTCTAAGTGCCGCCCACATTGGGCTATGCTTTATCGTTGTCGATAATTCGATAATGAGCCGAAGCATTGTACTTTGTCGTTGTCGATAATTCGATATACGAGTTGAAGTACTATACTTTATCGTTTGTCATTTTGATAAATGAGCCGAAGTATTGCACTTGGACATTCATTGTCAAAATTGATCTCGGGGAATTATCGTAACTGCTGTATTGATCACTAATCCTGTTTTGTGTGCATTATTGTTAAATTAGAGATAATCAAGGCTAATCAGTAGGCTTATACACTGCTCGTTAAATCTGCAATGTGAGTCATTCTTCTTTTTATCAACTGTTTTACAATACTCCAAATTATTTTCAAAGTGTTATAATTACAGGGACTAAGTCGTGGATATCTTGATTTATTGGTTAGTGGGGTATTGTGCACATTACTATTTCTCCCAGTTAGGTTCATTGACCTACTAGGGAGAAACGTCACTATTAGAGTTCATTAACCTAATAGTGGTATGACCATCGTCACCATTGTGACTTGTCACCATTGTGACAGGAAGCCAGATAAAAAATAAGATATGAACCATTGTAATCGCTCTTATGCTGTAATTTATAACTATGAGTCATTTCCTAAAAACTGAATGAACTCACTCAGTATTTCCCTGCTGACAAAACCTTTTTCAAACATGTTTCAGGTAATCTGTTGTGAGCAAAGAAAAGTGCCAGGAAGCACTACCAGCTTAGAAAAGTGGCTCAGTGTAAATAAATAAAGAAACATGTTTTGGAAAATAAAGATTTCCATTGAAATCACATTATTGTAAATTACTGGGTTTTATCCCTAAATTATATAATGAGCAGTTTTACTACTAAAGATCCTGTTTTAAAAAGACTTCCGCTGTCGCCTAAATTAAATACCGCGGGATTTCTGTTCCGCGGCTCCTGAAACGGGTCAAACCGGGTCGGGGGCCGTGACAGAAATAAGGTGGTATCAGAGCCACTTCTCAAGCCACTGATTTAAGCCAATTAAGTATTTAGAAAATACTTAATTTCCATTAATTGCTATTTTGTGAGTATGTGTTCTATTATCTGAATAATTTTGTACAGTATGAGCAGATCTTTATATGCTAGTCAATGTAGTAAGTCATGCAAATTCTTAAATAATTTGACTCAAGTATTAGTACCTTTATTATCTACAATCTAGAAGTCTTATCAAGAAAATCATAAAATTTACAAATAAAACCTCGTATGATGTAAATTTCAGTGATACCCAGTAGGAACTAATATTTAAAAAGTTTTCTATAAATTTTATGAATTCTGACTATGTCTATTTTTTAAACAGCATGAGTAACTTGTCTGAGGCCCTTCAGAATTTAAATCTCTATCCAGTAAGAGTAGAGGTTTCCAGAGATTTCAATAGGTATATACCAGATATAAAAGAACCTATAGAGTTCGATGCTTTACCTCTCGAGAAACCCAAGACCAAGGAAATAGAAATTGGGGAAAGTTCTAGGCAAATTGAAAAGTTACCATCTCAGGAAGAGTTAGATTCTATAATGACAAGCCCTAATACTATTAAGCCTGTTAATGAAACTATTCTTAATTGCTCTCTCGAAACACAACTACCAATGAACTTAGAACCATCTATTCCAAACCCTTCAATCCACTCGCAAATAGACGAATGGTTAATTAATGAAATACAGTTACAAAACTATCCCTATAAGCTTTTTCCTCAAGTTCCATCTAGAACCTTTACCAAATCCACCAATGAGTAACAAGAATAAGACTAAACTTCGCTTTGGTAAAGAACTAATGGATACTGGGAATAGGATCCAAGAGATTGGGGGACAAATCTCCTGGAACTACGATAAGAGGGAACACAGTTACTAGAAAATCGTTTACAAAAGGATAGGGAATTTATGAAACTGTTATTGTAATAGTAATAGTAAAATCAGTATGTGTAAGATAAATAATAAAACAGTTGTATATAGAAGCATGAAATTTTAGAAAAATTTACAAATTTTGTTCGTATACGTGATTATGTGCAATTAAGTGTGATATTGGATTATTTCTTGTATACTAATTATTTATCTATAACTTAGTTGTCAAATGGAAAACGCTAATAATGAACCAGTTAATGAGGTTAATGATACTGAGCAACAACCGGGGGATCAATATATGACTAGGCAGGATATAGAAAATATCGTTGCTCAAGGGATAGCCAACACTATTCCAACAATGATAGCTCAAGGGATAGCCAACGCTATTCCAGCCATCGTTGCTGCTGTTAAAAATCCAATAGAACCACAACAACCCGTTCCTAGCAAACGTATTTCTGAAGATAACTTCAGTAATAGCATAAACGGAGGCAATGATCATGTTAATCATGACAATGAACCACAACCAGCGCCGCTCCCTAAGAAATTGAAAGCTACAACACCTGGTTGCACTTACAAGGAATTTCTTGCTTGTAAACCATCTGAGTTTGCAGGCAATGAAGGAGCAACTGCGGCACTACGTTGGTTAGAGAAAACTGAGGCAGTAATTGCCATAAGTAAATGTGCTCAGGATGATCAGGTCATGTACGCGTCAAACCTTTTCAAAGAAGGAGCGCTAGAATGGTGGAATACGGTGTTACAATCAAAAGGAAGAAGGATGGCATATGCTATGAACTGGGAAGAATTTAAAAGCTTGGTAGAAAGAAAATTCTGTCCCGAATATGAAAAGGAACAAATGACAAACAAGTTTTTAACCCACCGAATGGTTGATGTAGATTGTCGAAAGTATACTACGACATTCTTCGAATATGCTCGAGTAGTACCAACCCTGGCTTCGCCAGAGCCAGTACTTATTTCTCGATATATTTGGGGATTGATTTCTGAAATCCGTAACATCGTCAAGGCTGCGAAACCTCGCACGATCGATGATGCGGTAGATTTAGCCAATACTCTGACTGACGAACTAGTACGGACAAGAGAAGAAAATAGAAGGAAGGAAGTAGCCCAAAAGATTACCCAGGTAATCCGTTCGGATAACCATAACGATTTTAAGAAAGGAGGGAATGGACAATCTTCTACTAGTTCATTTTGCAATTTTTGCAAAAGAAAGCATTTTGGAAGATGCAAAGGATACTGCAATTTTTGCAAAATTCCGGGGCATCAGGAAGAAGACTGTAGGAGGAAGAAATTTTCAGTTTGTTACAACTGTGGAGAAACTGGACATCTTAGGCCAAATTGTCCAAAATTGAACAAACCATCTGACACTAAAGCCAAACCTGCAGAAGAAGCAAAAAGGAATGCAAGAGCCTTTCAATTGACTGCTCAGGAAACAGAGCTCATTCCAGATGTAATAGCCGGTACGTCCTAGGTTACAACGTTTACACAAAAAGTATTAACTGACTCTGATGCACACCAAAGTTTTATAAATACTTCATTCTGTCAAACTCTTAACTTAGACAAATCTTTACAGTCAAAACATGCAAAATATAACTCCCAGGTCATATAATTCTTCGCTAACCTAATTTCTATGAAATTAGCCAAGTTTAATGTTGTGTTAGAAATAGATTGGTTAGTAGCCAACCCTACTTGAATTCTCTGTGATAAGAACTTTATAGAAAATCCCGGTAACCGCCGGAGAAGTATTTATGATTATAGGAAATAAACCACGTAAGGTCACATGATAAATCATGAAGATATTCACTTAGATCCTGCTAAGATAGCAATGGAAGAGTTCGCAATCTTTAAATAGAAAGTAAGTATTTTGTAAATTTAGCCGGATACTATAGACAGTTTATTAAGGATTCTTTTAAATAAGTATATCCTTAACTAAGTTAACACAGTTAATTATAAATAAGAACCCAAACAAAAAAAAGAAGCCTCTAGCTAGCCTTACCAGAAGGAACAGAAGATTTTAAAGTATACGGTAATGCTTCAAAGTTAAAATTTGGATATATGGTAATGCGACACAAAAAGGTAATTGTGTATGCATCAAGGCAATCGCAAAAGCACGAAGAAAGCCTTACCACTTGTAAGCCTAAAAATTAGAAACCACAAGTTATCCTTAAGATTAGGAAATATTATCTAAGCAAGCTTACTATCCATATGGGTCATAAGAATTTAAGATACATATTTGAGCAACAAGAATTAAACATAAGGAAAAAGGAAATCCTCAGTGATTACAACTGTGATATTCAGTATCACGAAGGAAAGGCTGAAGACGGTTAGAAGAACTATACAAATAATAAACAAAAGCCGTCGAAGTCCGAGTTGGAGACAAAATGCTATTGAAAGTATTTCCTTGGAAAGGAATTTATAAATTCGGTAAGAGAAGAAGCTAAGTCTCTTATACGTAGGACCATTTCCAATAAACCAACGCATAGGACCAGTAGCTTATCATTTACAACTACCAGAAGAATTAGCTGAAGTACATGATGTGTTTCATGTATCCAATCTTAAGAAACGTCTATCAGGCGAATCCTTGGTAGTACCTCTTCAAGATATAGAGATAAATGACAGAGAAACCCCTACAAATAGAAGATCGGAAGATTAAGTTTCTCAAAAACAAACAACTAGTGTTAATGAAAGTCCAATGGGAATCCAGAAGAGAACAAGAGTACACTTGGGAACTGGAATCAGAGATGAAGTAAAAATACTCTCATCTATTTTAGTAAATCTCGAGGACGAGATTTTTCTTAAGGTGGGGAGGATGTAACAACTCTCATTAAAATTAATAATTAGAATATTAATTAGCTATTAAGGAAACCCTAATTGAGACACCCAAGTGATTCTACACAAACCCTAAAATTTTCAGAATTTTCAGAATCAGGATCAGGGCCCCTAAAACTCAGGGGGGGATAAATCCTAGCCAACGGTTATCTTCATAACTAATTGTAAAAATCGAATTTTAAGAAACTGACAACACAGCAAGCCTACCTGCACGAAGGGCTACCCTATGAAAATAGGGTGGTCACTCGCGTAGCGCGACGGCTAAGGGGGTACCCCTCGCGCTACGCGACGGTGTCAAAATCTCAGTATAAATAGCAGGGGTTGGGACTTGAATTTTGGCACTTGAACGACGAAAATCGGAGTTACGTAGGTCGAGTTATAAGCAAAACAGTCCAACACACACACACAATTATCGAATTGCTGCCGCAGAACAGGGTAATTACTCGATCGCTATTACGATTCAGTTTCCGGAATCAATACATTCAAAGAATGTCTAAGTGCCGCCCACATTGGGCTATGCTTTATCGTTGTCGATAATTCGATAATGAGCCGAAGCATTGTACTTTGTCGTTGTCGATAATTCGATATACGAGTTGAAGTACTATACTTTATCGTTTGTCATTTTGATAAATGAGCCGAAGTATTGCACTTGGACATTCATTGTCAAAATTGATCTCGGGGAATTATCGTAACTGCTGTATTGATCACTAATCCTGTTTTGTGTGCATTATTGTTAAATTAGAGATAATCAAGGCTAATCAGTAGGCTTATACACTGCTCGTTAAATCTGCAATGTGAGTCATTCTTCTTTTTATCAACTGTTTTACAATACTCCAAATTATTTTCAAAGTGTTATAATTACAGGGACTAAGTCGTGGATATCTTGATTTATTGGTTAGTGGGGTATTGTGCACATTACTATTTCTCCCAGTTAGGTTCATTGACCTACTAGGGAGAAACGTCACTATTAGAGTTCATTAACCTAATAGTGGTATGACCATCGTCACCATTGTGACTTGTCACCATTGTGACAGGAAGCCAGATAAAAAATAAGATATGAACCATTGTAATCGCTCTTATGCTGTAATTTATAACTATGAGTCATTTCCTAAAAACTGAATGAACTCACTCAGTATTTCCCTGCTGACAAAACCTTTTTCAAACATGTTTCAGGTAATCTGTTGTGAGCAAAGAAAAGTGCCAGGAAGCACTACCAGCTTAGAAAAGTGGCTCAGTGTAAATAAATAAAGAAACATGTTTTGGAAAATAAAGATTTCCATTGAAATCACATTATTGTAAATTACTGGGTTTTATCCCTAAATTATATAATGAGCAGTTTTACTACTAAAGATCCTGTTTTAAAAAGACTTCCGCTGTCGCCTAAATTAAATACCGCGGGATTTCTGTTCCGCGGCTCCTGAAACGGGTCAAACCGGGTCGGGGGCCGTGACAGTGGATCCTTCCAAGACCCTACGCAAGAACCAGATTTAGGAGAATTAATAAGACATACCCTTTGACTCATTCCAAACTTTTTATAGTTCTGCCCAATACCCGGGTACATGACACTTTCTTTACAACAGAGCTATAACACGAGATTGTGAATCAGTTCATAACTTTGGTCTAGGAGGCATCTGTGGACCCCTCCTAGAAGCTACACTTGAACCAGATCTAGGAGAATTACCTAGACCTAACCTTTGAGTCGTTCCAAACTTTTTATTGTTTTGCCGAATACCCGGGCACACGACACTTCTCTTATAACAGACCTATAACTCGGGTTTGTGAATCGGCTCATTACTTGGGTCTAGGAGGCGTCCGTAGACCCTTCCAATACCATAGGCAAATGCCGGATTTAAGAGAAATCCCTAGACCTATGTTTTGACTGGTTCTAAACTTTTTATAGTTTTGCCCAATACCCGGGTACACGAATGTTCCCTTATAACATACCTATAACGCGAGTTTGTGAATCGGCTAATTACTTGGGTCTAGGAGGCGTTCGTAGACCCTTCCAAGACCCTATGCAAATACCGGATCAAAGAGAAATACATAGACCTACCCTTTGACTCATTCCAAACTTTTTATAGTTCTGCCCAATACCCGGGTACACGACACTTCCCTTATAACAAGCCTATAACATGGGTTTGTGAATCAGCACATTAAATGGGTCTAGGAGGCATCCGTGGACCCTTCCAAGACCAACGCAAATAACAGATCAAAGAGAAATCTCAAAACCTACTCTTTGCTCGTTACAAACTTTGTATAGTCTTGCCCAATACCCGGGTACACGACACTTCCCTTATAACAGACCTATAACATGGGTTTGTGAATCAGCTCATTACTTTGGTCTAGGAGGCGTCCGTGGACCCTTCCAAGACCCTACGCAATTACCAGATCTAAGAGGAATCCCAAGACCTACCATTTGACTTGTTCCAAACTTTCTATAGTTTTACCTAATAGCCGGGTACACGACACTTCCCATATAACGGACCTATAACACGGGTTTGTGAATCGGCTCATTACAGAGGTCTAGGAGGCATCCGTGGACACTTCCAAGACCCTACACAAGAACCGGATCGAGAAGAATTCTCAAGACCAGCCCCTTTGACTAGTTCCAAACTTTTTATAGTTTTTCCCAATACCCGGGTACACGACACTTCACTTATAACAGACCTATAACACGGGTTTGTGAATCGGCTCATTACTTGGGTCTAGGAGGCATCCGTGGACCCTTCCAAGACCCTACGCAAATACCGGGTCTAAGAGAAATCCATAGACCTACCCTTTGACTCGTTCCAAATTTATATAGTTTTGCTCAACACCCGGGTACACGACACTTCCTTTATAACAGACCTATAACACGGGTTCACGGATCGGCTATTTACATGGGTCAAGGAGGCATCCGTGGACCCTCCCAAGACCCTACGGAAGAACCAGATCGAGGAGAATTCCAAAGACCTACCCTTTGACTCGTTCCAAAATTTTTATAGTTTTGTCCAATACCCGGGTAAACATCACTTCCCTTATAACAGACCTATAACACGGGCTTGTGAATCGGCTCATTACTAGGGTCTAGGAGGTGTCTGTAGACCCTTCCAAGACCCTACGCAAATGCCGAATTTGAGAGAAATCCCTAGATCTACGCATTGTCTGGTTCTAAACTTTTTATAGTTTTTCCCAATACCCGGGTACACGAATCTTCCCTTATTACATACCTATAACGCGGGTTTGTGAATCGGCTCATTACTTGGGTCTAGGAGGCGTCCGTAGACCCTTCCAAGACCCTATGCAAATACCGGATCAAAGAGAAATCCATAGACCTACCCTTTGACTCAATCCAAACTTTTTATAGTTCTGACCAATACCCGGGTACACGACCCCTCACATATAATAGACCAATAACACGGGCTTGTGAATCGGCTCAATACTTGGGTCTAGGAGGCATCTGTGGACCCTTCCAAGACCCTACGCATATACCGGATCTAAGAGAAAGCCCTAGACCTACCCTTTGACTCGTTCCAAATTTTTATAGTTTTGCTCAACACCCGGGTACACGACACCTCCCTTATAACAGACCTATAACACGGGTTCGTGGATCGGCTTATTACTTAGGTCTAGGAGGCGTCCGTGGATCCTTCCAAGACCCTACGCAAGAACCAGATTTAGGAGAATTAATAAGACCTACCCTTTGACTCATTCCAAACTTTTTATAGTTCTACCCAATACCCGGGTACATGACACTTTCTTTACAACAGAGCTATTACACGAGATTGTGAATCAGTTCATAACTTTGGTCTAGGAGGCATCTGTGGACCCCTCCTAGAAGCTACGCTTGAACCAGATCTAGGAGAATTACCTTGACCTGACCTTTGAGTCGTTCCAAACTTTTTATTGTTTTGCCGAATACCCGGGCACACGACACTTCCCTTATAACAGACCTATAACTCGGGTTTGTGAATCGGCTCATTACTTGGGTCTAGGAGGCGTCTGTAGACCCTTCCAATACCATAGGCAAATGCCGGATTTAAGAGAAATCCCTAGACCTATGTTTTGACTGTTTCTAAACTTTTTATAGTTTTGCCCAATACCCGGGTACACGAATCTTCCCTTATAACATACCTATAACGCGAGTTTGTGAATCGGCTCATTACTTGGGTCTAGGAGGCGTTCGTAGACCCTTCCAAGACCCTATGCAAATACCGGATCAAAGAGAAATCCATAGACCTACCCTTTGACTCATTCCAAACTTTTTATAGTTCTTCCCAATACCCGGGTACACGACACTTCCCTTATAACAAGCCTATAACATGGGTTTGTGAATCTGCACATTAAATGGGTCTAGGAGGCATCCGTGGACCCTTCCAAGACCTACGCAAATAACAGATCAAAGAGAAATCTCAAAACCTACTCTTTGCTCGTTACAAACTTTGTATAGTTTTGCCCAATACCCGGGTACACGACACTTCCCTTATAACAGACCTATAACATGGGTTTGTGAATTAGCTCATTACTTTGGTCTAGGAGGCGTCCGTGGACCCTTCCAAGACCCTACGCAATTACCAGATCTAAGAGGAATCCCAAGACCTACTATTTGACTTGTTCCAAACTTTCTATCGTTTTACCCAATAGCCGGGTACACGTCACTTCCCATATAACGGACCTATAACATGGGTTTGTGAATCGGCTCATTACAGAGGTCTAGGAGGCGTCCGTGGACACTTCCAAGACCCTACACAAGAACCGGATCGAGAAGAATTCTTAAGACCAGCCCCTTTGACTAGTTCCAAACTTTTTATAGTTTTTCCCAATACCCGGGTACACGACACTTCACTTATAACAGACCTATAACACGGGTTTGTGAATCGGCTCATTACTTGGGTCTAGGAGGCATCCGTGGACCCTTCCAAGACCCTACGCAAATACCGGGTCTAAGAGAAATCCTTAGACCTACCCTTTGACTCGTTCCAAATTTTTATAGTTTTGCTCAACACCCGGGTACACGACACTTCCTTTATAACAGACCTATAACACGGGTTCACGGATCGGCTATTTACATGGGTCAAGGAGGCATCCGTGGACCCTCCCAAGACCCTACGGAAGAACCGGATCGAGGAGAATTCCAAAGACCTACCCTTTGATTCGTTCCAAACTTTTTATAGTTTTGTCCGATACCCGGGTAAACATCACTTCCCTTATAACAGACCTATAACACGGGCTTGTGAATCGGCTCATTACTAGGGTCTAGGAGGTGTCCGTAGACCCTTCCAAGATCCTACGCAAATGCCGGATTTGAGAGAAATCCCTAGATCTACGCTTTGACTGGTTCTAAACTTTTTATAGTTTTTCCCAATACCCGGGTACACGAATCTTCCCTTATAACATACCTATAACGCGGGTTTGTGAATCGGCTCATTACTTGGGTCTAGGAGGCGTCCGTAGACCCTTCCAAGACCCTATGCAAATACCGGATCAAAGAGAAATCCATAGACCTACCCTTTGACGCGATCCAAACTCTTTATAGTTTTGCCCAATACCCGGGTACACGACACCTCACTTATAATAGACCAATAACACGGGTTTGTGAATCGGCTCAATACTTGGGTCTAGGAGGCATCTGTGGACCCTTCCAAGACCCTACGCAAATACCGGATCTAAGAGAAATCCCTAGACCTACCCTTTGAGTCGTTCCAAATTTTTCTAGTTTTGCTCAACACCCGGGTACACGACACCTCCCTTATAACAGACCTATAACACGGGTTCGTGGATCGGCTCATTACTTAGGTCTAGGAGGCGTCCGTGGATCCTTCCAAGACCGTACGCAAGAACCAGATTTAGGAGAATTAATAAGACCTACCCTTTGACTCATTCCAAAGTTTTTATAGTTCTGCCCAATACCCGGGTACATGACACTTTCTTTACAACAGAGCTATAACTCGAGATTGTGAATCAGTTCATAACTTTGGTCTAGGAGGCATCTGTGGACCCCTCCTAGAAGCTACACTTGAACCAGATCTAGGAGAATTACCTTGACCTAACCTTTGAGTCGTTCCAAACTTTTTATTGTTTTGCCGAATACCCGGGCACACGACACTTCCCTTATAACAGACCTATAACTCGGGTTTGTGAATCGGCTCATTACTTGGGTCTAGGAGGCGTCCGTAGACCCTTCCAATACCATAGGCAAATGCCGGATTTAAGAGAAATCCCTAGACCTATGTTTTGACTGGTTCTAAACTTTTTATAGTTTTGCCCAATACCCGGGTACACGAATCTTCCCTTATAACATACCTATAACGCGAGTTTGTGAATCGGCTCATTACTTGGGTCTAGGAGGCGTTCGTAGACCCTTCCAAGACCCTATGCAAATACCGGATCAAAGAGAAATCCATAGACCTACCCTTTGACTCATTCCAAACTTTTTATAGTTCTTCCCAATACCCGGGTACACGACACTTCCCTTATAACAAGCCTATAACATGGGTTTGTGAATCTGCACATTAAATGGGTCTAGGAGGCATCCGTGGACCCTTCCAAGACCTACGCAAATAACAGATCAAAGAGAAATCTCAAAACCTACTCTTTGCTCGTTACAAACTTTGTATAGTTTTGCCCAATACCCGGGTACACGACACTTCCCTTATAACAGACCTATAACATGGGTTTGTGAATTAGCTCATTACTTTGGTCTAGGAGGCGTCCGTGGACCCTTCCAAGACCCTACGCAATTACCAGATCTAAGAGGAATCCCAAGACCTACCATTTGACTTGTTCCAAACTTTCTATAGTTTTACCCAATAGCCGGGTACACGACACTTCCCATATAACGGACCTATAACATGGGTTTGTGAATCGGCTCATTACAGAGGTCTAGGAGGCGTCCGTGGACACTTCCAAGACCCTACACAAGAACCGGATCGAGAAGAATTCTTAAGACCAGCCCCTTTGACTAGTTCCAAACTTTTTATAGTTTTTCCCAATACCCGGGTACACGACACTTCACTTATAACAGACCTATAACACGGGTTTGTGAATCGGCTCATTACTTGGGTCTAGGAGGCATCCGTGGACCCTTCCAAGACCCTACGCAAATACCGGGTCTAAGAGAAATCCATAGACCTACCCTTTGACTCGTTCCAAATTTTTATAGTTTTGCTCAACACCCGGGTACACGACACTTCCTTTATAACAGACCTATAACACGGGTTCACGGATCGGCTATTTACATGGGTCAAGGAGGCATCCGTGGACCCTCCCAAGACCCTACGGAAGAACCGGATCGAGGAGAATTCCAAAGACCTACCCTTTGATTCGTTCCAAACTTTTTATAGTTTTGTCCGATACCCGGGTAAACATCACTTCCCTTATAACAGACCTATAACACGGGCTTGTGAATCGGCTCATTACTAGGGTCTAGGAGGTGTCCGTAGACCCTTCCAAGATCCTACGCAAATGCCGGATTTGAGAGAAATCCCTAGATCTACGCTTTGACTGGTTCTAAACTTTTTATAGTTTTTCCCAATACCCGGGTACACGAATCTTCCCTTATAACATACCTATAACGCGGGTTTGTGAATCGGCTCATTACTTGGGTCTAGGAGGCGTCCGTAGACCCTTCCAAGACCCTATGCAAATACCGGATCAAAGAGAAATCCATAGACCTACCCTTTGACTCGATCCAAACTTTTTATAGTTTTGCCCAATACCCGGGTACACGACACCTCACTTATAATAGACCAATAACACGGGTTTGTGAATCGGCTCAATACTTGGGTCTAGGAGGCATCTGTGGACCCTTCCAAGACCCTACGCAAATACCGGATCTAAGAGAAATCCCTAGACCTACCCTTTGACTCGTTCCAAATTTTTATAGTTTTGCTCAACACCCGGGTACACGACACCTCCCTTATAACAGACCTATAACACGGGTTCGTGGATCGGCTCATTACTTAGGTCTAGGAGGCGTCCGTGGATCCTTCCAAGACCCTACGCAAGAACCAGATTTAGGAGAATTAATAAGACCTACCCTTTGACTCATTCCAAACTTTTTATAGTTCTGCCCAATACCCGGGTACATGACACTTTCTTTACAACAGAGCTATAACACGAGATTGTGAATCAGTTCATAACTTTGGTCTAGGAGGCATCTGTGGACCCCTCCTAGAAGCTACGCTTGAACCAGATCTAGGAGAATTACCTAGACCTAACCTTTGAGTCGTTCCAAACTTTTTATTGTTTTGCCGAATACCCGGGCACACGACACTTCCCTTATAACAGACCTATAACTCGGGTTTGTGAATCGGCTCATTACTTGGGTCTAGGAGGCGTCCGTAGACCCTTCCAATACCATAGGCAAATGCCGGATTTAAGAGAAATCCCTAGACCTATGTTTTGACTGGTTCTAAACTTTTTATAGTTTTGCCCAATACCCGGGTACACGAATCTTCCCTTATAACATACCTATAACGCGAGTTTGTAAATCGGCTCATTACTTGGGTCTTGGAGGCGTTCCGTAGACCCTTCCAAGACCCTATGCAAATACCGGATCAAAGAGAAATCCATAGACCTACCCTTTGACTCATTCCAAACTTTTTGTAGTTCTGCCCAACACCCGGGTACACAACACTTCCTTTATAACAGACCTATAACACGGGTTCACGGATCGGCTATTTACATGGGTCAAGGAGGCATCCGTGGACCCTCCCAAGACCCTACAGAAGAACCGGATCGAGGAGAATTCCAAAGACCTACCCTTTAATTCGTTCCAAACTTTTTATAGTTTTGTCCGATACCCGGGTAAACATCACTTCCCTTATAACAGACCTATAACACGGGCTTGTGAATCGGCTCATTACTAGGGTCTAGGAGGTGTCCGTAGACCCTTCCAAGATCCTACGCAAATGCCGGATTTGAGAGAAATCCCTACATCTACGCTTTGACTGGTTCTAAACTTTTTATAGTTTTTCCCAATACCCGGGTACACGAATCTTCCCTTATAACATACCTATAACGCGGGTTTGTGAATCGGCTCATTACTTGGGTCTAGGAGGCGTCCGTAGACCCTTCCAAGACCCTATGCAAATACCGGATCAAAGAGAAATCCATAGACCTACCCTTTGACTCGATCCAAACTTTTTATAGTTTTGCCCAATACCCGGGTACACGACACCTCACTTATAATAGACCAATAACACGGGTTTGTGAATCGGCTCAATACTTGGGTCTAGGAGGCATCTGTGGACCCTTCCAAGACCCTACGCAAATACCGGATCTAAGAGAAATCCCTAGACCTACCCTTTGACTCGTTCCAAATTTTTATAGTTTTGCTCAACACCCGGGTACACGACACCTCCCTTATAACAGACCTATAACACGGGTTCGTGGATCGGCTCATTACTTAGGTCTAGGAGGCGTCCGTGGATCCTTCCAAGACCCTACGCAAGAACCAGATTTAGGAGAATTAATAAGACCTACCCTTTGACTCATTCCAAACTTTTTATAGTTCTGCCCAATACCCGGGTACATGACACTTTCTTTACAACAGAGCTATAACACGAGATTGTGAATCAGTTCATAACTTTGGTCTAGGAGGCATCTGTGGACCCCTCCTAGAAGCTACGCTTGAACCAGATCTAGGAGAATTACCTAGACCTAACCTTTGAGTCGTTCCAAACTTTTTATTGTTTTGCCGAATACCCGGGCACACGACACTTCCCTTATAACAGACCTATAACTCGGGTTTGTGAATCGGCTCATTACTTGGGTCTAGGAGGCGTCCGTAGACCCTTCCAATACCATAGGCAAATGCCGGATTTAAGAGAAATCCCTAGACCTATGTTTTGACTGGTTCTAAACTTTTTATAGTTTTGCCCAATACCCGGGTACACGAATCTTCCCTTATAACATACCTATAACGCGAGTTTGTGAATCGGCTCATTACTTGGGTCTAGGAGGCGTTCGTAGACCCTTCCAAGACCCTATGCAAATACCGGATCAAAGAGAAATCCATAGACCTACCCTTTGACTCATTCCAAACTTTTTATAGTTCTGCCCAACACCCGGGTACACGACACTTCCCTTATAACAAGCCTATAACATGGGTTTGTGAATCAGCACATTAAATGGGTCTAGGAGGCATCCGTGGACCCTTCCAAGACCTACGCAAATAACAGATCAAAGAGAAATCTCAAAACCTACTCTTTGCTCGTTACAAACTTTGTATAGTTTTGCCCAATACCCGGGTACACGACACTTCCCTTATAACAGACCTATAACATGGGTTTGTGAATCGGCTCATTACTTTGGTCTAGGAGGCGTCCGTGGACCCTTCCAAGACCCTACGCAATTACCAGATCTAAGAGGAATCCCAAGACCTACCATTTGACTTGTTCCAAACTTTCTATAGTTTTACCCAATAGCCGGGTACACGACACTTCCCATATAACGGACCTATAACACGGGTTTGTGAATCGGCTCATTACAGAGGTCTAGGAGGCGTCCGTGGACACTTCCAAGACCCTACACAAGAACCGGATCGAGAAGAATTCTCAAGACCAGCCCCTTTGACTAGTTCCAAACTTTTTATAGTTTTTCCCAATACCCGGGTACACGACACTTCACTTATAACAGACCTATAACACGGGTTTGTGAATCGGCTCATTACTTGGGTCTAGGAGGCATCCGTGGACCCTTCCAAGACCCTACGCAAATACCGGGTCTAAGAGAAATCCATAGACCTACCCTTTGACTCGTTCCAAACTTTATAGTTTTGATCAACACCCGGGTACACGACACTTCCCTTATAACAGACCTATAACACGGGTTCACGGATCGGCTCTTTACTTGGGTCAAGGAGGCGTCTGTGGACCCTTCCAAGACCCTAAGGAAGAAACAGATTGAGGAAAAGTCCAAAGACCTACCCTTTGACTCGTTCCAAACTTTTTATAGTTTTGTCCAATACCCGGGTAAACGTCACTTCCCTTATAACAGACGTATAACACGGGTTTGTGTATATGCTCATTACATGGGTTTAGGTGGCCTCCGTAGACCTTTCCAAGACCCTACGCAAATGCCAGATCTCAGAGAAATCCCTAGACCTACGCTTTGACTCGTTCCAAACTTTTTAGAGTTTTGCTCAACACCCAGGTACACGACACTTCCCTTATAACAAACCTATAACACGGGTTCGTGGATCGGCTCGTTACTTAGGTCTAGGAGGCGTCCGTGGACCCTTCCACGACCCTACGCAAGAACCGGATCGAGGAGAATTCCCAAGACCTACCCTTTGACTCGTTCTAAACTTTTTATAGTTTTGCCCAATACCAGGATACACGACGCTTCCCTTATAACAGACCTATAACACGGGCTTGTGAATCGGCTCATTACTTGGGTCTAGGAGGCGTCCGTAGACCCTTCCAAGACCCTACGCAAATGCCAGATTTGAGAGAAATCCCTAGATCTATGCTTTGACTGGTTCTAAACTTTTTATAGTTTTGCCCAATACCCGGGTACACGAATCTTCCCTTATAACAAACCTATAATGCGGGTTTGTGAATCGGCTCATTACTTGGGTCTAGGAGGCGTCCGTAGACCCTTCCAAGACCCTATGCAAATATCGGATCAAAGAGAAATCCATAGACCTACCCTTTGACTCGTTCCAAATTTTTATAGTTTTGCTCAACACCCGGGTACACGACACTTCCCTTATAACAGACCTATAACACGAGTTCACGGATCGGCTATTTACATGGGTCAAGGAGGCATCCGTGGACCCTCCCAAGACCCTACGGAAGAACCGGATCGAGGAGAATTACAAAGACCTACCCTTTGACTCGTTCCAAACTTTTTATAGTTTTGTCCAATACCCGGGTAAACATCACTTCCCTTATAACAGACCTATAACACGGGCTTGTGAATCGGCTCATTACTAGGGTCTAGGAGGTGTCCGTAGACCCTTCCAAGACCCTACGCAAATGCCGGATCTCAGAGAAATCCCTAGAGCTACGCTTTGACTGGTTCTAAACTTTTTATAGTTTTTCCCAATACCCGGGTACACGAATCTTCCTTATAACATACCTATAACGCGGGTTTGTGAATCGGCTAATTACTTGGGTCTAGGAGGCGTCCGTAGACCCTTCCAAGACCCTATGCAAATACCGGATCAAGAGAAATCCATAGACCTACCCTTTGACTCGTTCCAAACTTTTTATAGTTCTGCCCAATACCCGGGTACACGACACCTCACTTATAATAGACCAATAACACGGGTTTGTGAATCGGCTCAATACTTGGGTCTAGGAGGCATCTGTGGACCCTTCCAAGACCCTACGCAAATGCCAGATTTAAGAGAAATCCCTAGATCTATGCCTTTGACTCGTTCCAAATTTTTATAGTTTTGCTCAACACCCGGGTACACGACACCTCCCTTATAACAGACCTATAACACGGGTTCGTGGATCGGCTCATTACTTAGGTCTAGGAGGCGTCCGTGGATCCTTCCAAGACCCTACGCAAGAACCAGATTTAGGAGAATTAATAAGACCTACCCTTTGACTCATTCCAAACTTTTTATAGTTCTGCCCAATACCCGGGTACATGACACTTTCTTTACAACAGAGCTATAACACGAGATTGTGAATCAGTTCATAACTTTGGTCTAGGAGGCATCCGTGGACCCTCCCAAGACCCTACGGAAGAACCGGATCGAGGAGAATTCCAAAGACCTACCCTTTGACTCGTTCCAAACTTTTTATAGTTTTGTCCAATACCCGGGTAAACATCACTTCCCTTATAACAGACCTATAACACGGGCTTGTGAATCGGCTCATTACTAGGGTCTAGGAGGTGTCCGTAGACCCTTCCAAGACCCTACGCAAATGCCGGATTTGAGAGAAATCCCTAGATCTACGCTTTGACTGGTTCTAAACTTTTTATAGTTTTTCCCAATACCCGGGTACACGAATCTTCCCTTATAACATACCTATAACGCGGGTTTGTGAATCGGCTAATTACTTGGGTCTAGGAGGCGTCCGTAGACCCTTCCAAGACCCTATGCAAATACCGGATCAAAGAGAAATCCATAGACCTACCCTTTGACTCGATCCAAACTTTTTATAGTTCTGCCCAATACCCGGGTACACGACACCTCACTTATAATAGACCAATAACACGGGTTTGTGAATCGGCTCAATACTTGGGTCTAGGAGGCATCTGTGGACCCTTCCAAGACCCTACGCAAATACCGGATCTAAGAGAAATCCCTAGACCTACCCTTTGACTCGTTCCAAATTTTTATAGTTTTGCTCAACACCCGGGTACACGAAACCTCCCTTATAACAGACCTATAACACGGGTTCGTGGATCGGCTCATTACTTAGGTCTAGGAGGCGTCCGTGGATCCTTCCAAGACCCTACGCAAGAACCAGATTTAGGAGAATTAATAAGACCTACCCTTTGACTCATTCCAAACTTTTTATAGTTCTGCCCAATACCCGGGTACATGACACTTTCTTTACAACAGAGCTATAACACGAGATTGTGAATCAGTTCATAACTTTGGTCTAGGAGGCATCTGTGGACCCCTCCTAGAAGCTACGCTTGAACCAGATCTAGGAGAATTACCTAGACCTAACCTTTGAGTCGTTCCAAACTTTTTATTGTTTTGCCGAATACCCGGGCACACGACACTTCCCTTATAACAGACCTATAACTCGGGTTTGTGAATCGGCTCATTACTTGGGTCTAGGAGGCGTCCGTAGACCCTTCCAATACCATAGGCAAATGCCGGATTTAAGAGAAATCCCTAGACCTATGTTTTGACTGGTTCTAAACTTTTTATAGTTTTGCCCAATACCCGGGTACACGAATCTTCCCTTATAACATACCTATAACGCGAGTTTGTGAATCGGCTCATTACTTGGGTCTAGGAGGCGTTCGTAGACCCTTCCAAGACCCTATGCAAATACCGGATCAAAGAGAAATCCATAGACCTACCCTTTGACTCATTCCAAACTTTTTATAGTTCTGCCCAATACCCGGGTACACGACACTTCCCTTATAACAAGCCTATAACATGGGTTTGTGAATCAGCACATTAAATGGGTCTAGGAGGCATCCGTGGACCCTTCCAAGACCTACGCAAATAACAGATCAAAGAGAAATCTCAAAACCTACTCTTTGCTCGTTACAAACTTTGTATAGTCTTGCCCAATACCCGGGTACACGACACTTCCCTTATAACAGACCTATAACATGGGTTTGTGAGTCAGCTCATTACTTTGGTCTAGGAGGCGTCTGTGGACCCTTCCAAGACCCTACGCAATTACCAGATCTAAGAGGAATCCCAAGACCTATAACACGGGTTTGTGAATCGGCTCATTACAGAGGTCTAGGAGGCGTCCGCGGACACTTCCAAGACCCTACACAAGAACCGGATCGAGAAGAATTCTCAAGACCAGCCCTTTGACTAGTTCCAAACTTTTTATAGTTTTTCCCAATACCCGGGTACACGACACTTCACTTATAACAGACCTATAACACGGGTTTGTGAATCGGCTCATTACTTGGGTCTAGGAGGCATCCGTGGACCCTTCCAAGACCCTACGCAAATACCGGGTCTAAGAGAAATCCATAGACCTACCCTTTGACTCGTTCCAAATTTTATAGTTTTGCTCAACACCCGGGTACACGACACTTCCTTTATAACAGACCTATAACACGGGTTCACGGATCGGCTATTTACATGGGTCAAGGAGGCATCCGTGGACCCTCCCAAGACCCTACGGAAGAACCAGATCGAGGAGAATTCCAAAGACCTACCCTTTGACTCGTTCCAAACTTTTTATAGTTTTGTCCAATACCCGGGTAAACATCACTTCCCTTATAACAGACCTATAACACGGGCTTGTGAATCGGCTCATTACTAGGGTCTAGGAGGTGTCCGTAGACCCTTCCAAGACCCTACGCAAATGCCGAATTTGAGAGAAATCCCTAGATCTACGCTTTGTCTGGTTCTAAACTTTTTATAGTTTTTCCCAATACCCGGGTACACGAATCTTCCCTTATAACATACCTATAACGCGGGTTTGTGAATCGGCTCATTACTTGGGTCTAGGAGGCGTCCGTAGACCCTTCCAAGACCCTATGCAAATACCGGATCAAAGAGAAATCCATAGACCTACCCTTTGACTCGATCCAAACTTTTTATAGTTCTGCCCAATACCCGGGTACACGACACCTCACTTATAATAGACCAATAACACGGGTTTGTGAATCGGCTCAATACTTGGGTCTAGGAGGCATCTGTGGACCCTTCCAAGACCCTACGCAAATACCGGATCTAAGAGAAATCCCTAGACCTACCCTTTGACTCGTTCCAAATTTTTATAGTTTTGCTCAACACCCGGGTACACGACACCTCCCTTATAACAGACCTATAACACGGGTTCGTGGATCGGCTCATTACTTAGGTCTAGGAGGCGTCCGTGGATCCTTCCAAGACCCTACGCAAGAACCAGATTTAGGAGAATTAATAAGACCTACCCTTTGACTCATTCCAAACTTTTTATAGTTCTGCCCAATACCCGGGTACATGACACTTTCTTTACAACAGAGCTATAACACGAGATTGTGAATCAGTTCATAACTTTGGTCTAGGAGGCATCTGTGGACCCCTCCTAGAAGCTACGCTTGAACCAGATCTAGGAGAATTACCTAGACCTAACCTTTGAGTCGTTCCAAACTTTTTATTGTTTTGCCGAATACCCGGGCACACGACACTTCCCTTATAACAGACCTATAACTCGGGTTTGTGAATCGGCTCATTACTTGGGTCTAGGAGGCGTCCGTAGACCCTTCCAATACCATAGGCAAATGCCGGATTTAAGAGAAATCCCTAGACCTATGTTTTGACTGGTTCTAAACTTTTTATAGTTTTTGCCCAATACCCGGGTACACGAATCTTCCCTTATAACATACCTATAACGCGAGTTTGTGAATCGGCTCATTACTTGGGTCTAGGAGGCGTTCGTAGACCCTTCCAAGACCCTATGCAAATACCGGATCAAAGAGAAATCCATAGACCTACCCTTTGACTCATTTCCAAACTTTTTATAGTTCTGCCCAATACCCGGGTACACGACACTTCCCTTATAACAAGCCTATAACATGGGTTTGTGAATCAGCACATTAAATGGGTCTAGGAGGCATCCGTGGACCCTTCCAAGACCTACGCAAATAACAGATCAAAGAGAAATCTCAAAACCTACTCTTTGCTCGTTACAAACTTTGTATAGTTTTGCCCAATACCCGGGTACACGACACTTCCCTTATAACAGACCTATAACATGGGTTTGTGAATCAGCTCATTACTTTGGTCTAGGAGGCGTCCGTGGACCCTTCCAAGACCCTACGCAATTACCAGATCTAAGAGGAATCCCAAGACCTACCATTTGACTTGTTCCAAACTTTCTATAGTTTTACCCAATAGCCGGGTACACGACACTTCCCATATAACGGACCTATAACACGGGTTTGTGAATCGGCTCATTACAGAGGTCTAGGAGGCGTCCGTGGACACTTCCAAGACCCTACACAAGAACCGGATCGAGAAGAATTCTCAAGACCAGCCCCTTTGACTAGTTCCAAACTTTTTATAGTTTTTCCCAATACCCGGGTACACGACACTTCACTTATAACAGACCTATAACACGGGTTTGTGAATCGGCTCATTACTTGGGTCTAGGAGGCATCCGTGGACCCTTCCAAGACCCTACGCAAATACCGGGTCTAAGAGAAATCCATAGACCTACCCTTTGACTCGTTCCAAATTTTATAGTTTTGCTCAACACCCGGGTACACGACACTTCCTTTATAACAGACCTATAACACGGGTTCACGGATCGGCTATTTACATGGGTCAAGGAGGCATCCGTGGACCCTCCCAAGACCCTACGGAAGAACCAGATCGAGGAGAATTCCAAAGACCTACCCTTTGACTCGTTCCAAACTTTTTATAGTTTTGTCCAATACCCGGGTAAACATCACTTCCCTTATAACAGACCTATAACACGGGCTTGTGAATCGGCTCATTACTAGGGTCTAGGAGGTGTCCGTAGACCCTTCCAAGACCCTACGCAAATGCCGGATTTGAGAGAAATCCCTAGATCTACGCTTTGACTGGTTCTAAACTTTTTATAGTTTTTCCCAATACCCGGGTACACGAATCTTCCCTTATAACATACCTATAACGCGGGTTTGTGAATCGGCTCATTACTTGGGTCTAGGAGGCGTCCGTAGACCCTTCCAAGACCCTATGCAAATACCGGATCAAAGAGAAATCCATAGACCTACCCTTTGACTCGATCCAAACTTTTTATAGTTCTGCCCAATACCCGGGTACACGACACCTCACTTATAATAGACCAATAACACGGGTTTGTGAATCGGCTCAATACTTGGGTCTAGGAGGCATCTGTGGACCCTTCCAAGACCCTACGCAAATACCGGATCTAAGAGAAATCCCTAGACCTACCCTTTGACTCGTTCCAAATTTTTATAGTTTTGCTCAACACCCGGGTACACGACACCTCCCTTATAACAGACCTATAACACGGGTTCGTGGATCGGCTCATTACTTAGGTCTAGGAGGCGTCCGTGGATCCTTCCAAGACCCTACGCAAGAACCAGATTTAGGAGAATTAATAAGACCTACCCTTTGACTCATTCCAAACTTTTTATAGTTCTGCCCAATACCCGGGTACATGACACTTTCTTTACAACAGAGCTATAACACGAGATTGTGAATCAGTTCATAACTTTGGTCTAGGAGGCATCTGTGGACCCCTCCTAGAAGCTACGCTTGAACCAGATCTAGGAGAATTACCTAGACCTAACCTTTGAGTCGTTCCAAACTTTTTATTGTTTTGCCGAATACCCGGGCACACGACACTTCCCTTATAACAGACCTATAACTCGGGTTTGTGAATCGGCTCATTACTTTGGTCTAGGAGGCGTCCGTGGACCCTTCCAAGACCCTACGCAATTACCAGATCTAAGAGGAATCCCAAGACCTACCATTTGACTTGTTCCAAACTTTCTATAGTTTTATCCAATAGCCGGGTACACGACACTTCCCATATAACGGACCTATAACACGGATTTGTGAATCGGCTCATTACAGAGGTCTAGGAGGCGTCCGTGGACACTTCAAGACCCTACACAAGAACCGGATCGAGAAGAATTCTCAAGACCAGCCCCTTTGACTAGTTCCAAACTTTTTATAGTTTTCCCAATACCCGGGTACACGACACTCACTTATAACAGACCTATAACACGGGTTTGTGAATCGGCTCATTACTTGGGTCTAGGAGGCATCCGTGGACCCTTCCAAGACCCTATGCAAATACCGGATCTAAGAGAAATCCATAGACCTACCCTTTGGACTCGTTCCAATTTTATAGTTTTGATCACACCCTGGTACACGACACTTCCCTTATAACAGACCTATAACACGGGTTCACGGATCGGCTCTTTACTTGGGTCAAGGAGGCGTCTGTGGACCCTTCCAAGACCCTAAGGAAGAAACAGATTGAGGAGAAGTCCAAAGACCTACCCTTTGACTCGTTCCAAACTTTTTATAGTTTTGTCCAATACCCGGGTAAACGTCACTTCCCTTATAACAGACGTATAACACGGGTTTGTGTATATGCTCATTACATGGGTTTAGGTGGCCTCCGTAGACCTTTCCAAGACCCTACGCAAATGCCAGATCTAAGAGAAATCCCTAGACCTACGCTTTGACTCGTTCCAAACTTTTTAGAGTTTTGCTCAACACCCAGGTACACGACACTTCCCTTATAACAGACCTATAACACGGGTTCGTGGATCGGCTCGTTACTTAGGTCTAGGAGGCGTCCGTGGACCCTTCCACGACCCTACGCAAGAACCGGATCGAGGAGAATTCCCAAGACCTACCCTTTGACTCGTTCTAAACTTTTTATAGTTTTGCCCAATACCAGGATACACGACGCTTCCCTTATAACAGACCTATAACACGGGCTTGTGAATCGGCTCATTACTTGGGTCTAGGAGGCGTCCGTAGACCCTTCCAAGACCCTACGCAAATGCCAGATTTGAGAGAAATCCCTAGATCTACGCTTTGACTGGTTCTAAACTTTTTATAGTTTTGCCCAATACCCGGGTACACGAATCTTCCCTTATAACAAACCTATAATGCGGGTTTGTGAATCGGCTCATTACTTGGGTCTAGGAGGCGTCCGTAGACCCTTCCAAGACCCTATGCAAATATCGGATCAAAGAGAAATCCATAGACCTACCCTTTGACTCGTTCCAAATTTTTATAGTTTTGCTCAACACCCGGGTACACGACACTTCCCTTATAACAGACCTATAACACGGGTTCACGGATCGGCTATTTACATGGGTCAAGGAGGCATCCGTGGACCCTCCCAAGACCCTACGGAAGAACCGGATCGAGGAGAATTCCAAAGACCTACCCTTTGACTCGTTCCAAACTTTTTATAGTTTTGTCCAATACCCGGGTAAACATCACTTCCCTTATAACAGACCTATAACACGGGCTTGTGAATCGGCTCATTACTAGGGTCTAGGAGGTGTCCGTAGACCCTTCCAAGACCCTACGCAAATGCCGGATTTGAGAGAAATCCCTAGATCTACGCTTTGACTGGTTCTAAACTTTTTATAGTTTTTCCCAATACCCGGGTACACGAATCTTCCCTTATAACATACCTATAACGCGGGTTTGTGAATCGGCTAATTACTTGGGTCTAGGAGGCGTCCGTAGACCCTTCCAAGACCCTATGCAAATACCGGATCAAAGAGAAATCCATAGACCTACCCTTTGACTCGATCCAAACTTTTTATAGTTCTGCCCAATACCCGGGTACACGACACCTCACTTATAATAGACCAATAACACGGGTTTGTGAATCGGCTCAATACTTGGGTCTAGGAGGCATCTGTGGACCCTTCCAAGACCCTACGCAAATACCGGATCTAAGAGAAATCCCTAGACCTACCCTTTGACTCGTTCCAAATTTTTATAGTTTTGCTCAACACCCGGGTACACGACACCTCCCTTATAACAGACCTATAACACGGGTTCGTGGATCGGCTCATTACTTAGGTCTAGGAGGCGTCCGTGGATCCTTCCAAGACCCTACGCAAGAACCAGATTTAGGAGAATTAATAAGACCTACCCTTTGACTCATTCCAAACTTTTTATAGTTCTGCCCAATACCCGGGTACATGACACTTTCTTTACAACAGAGCTATAACACGAGATTGTGAATCAGTTCATAACTTTGGTCTAGGAGGCATCTGTGGACCCCTCCTAGAAGCTACGCTTGAACCAGATCTAGGAGAATTACCTAGACCTAACCTTTGAGTCGTTCCAAACTTTTTATTGTTTTGCCGAATACCCGGGCACACGACACTTCCCTTATAACAGACCTATAACTCGGGTTTGTGAATCGGCTCATTACTTGGGTCTAGGAGGCGTCCGTAGACCCTTCCAATACCATAGGCAAATGCCGGATTTAAGAGAAATCCCTAGACCTATGTTTTGACTGGTTCTAAACTTTTTATAGTTTTGCCCAATACCCGGGTACACGAATCTTCCCTTATAACATACCTATAACGCGAGTTTGTGAATCGGCTCATTACTTGGGTCTAGGAGGCGTTCGTAGACCCTTCCAAGACCCTATGCAAATACCGGATCAAAGAGAAATCCATAGACCTACCCTTTGACTCATTCCAAACTTTTTATAGTTCTGCCCAATACCCGGGTACACGACACTTCCCTTATAACAAGCCTATAACATGGGTTTGTGAATCAGCACATTAAATGGGTCTAGGAGGCATCCGTGGACCCTTCCAAGACCTACGCAAATAACAGATCAAAGAGAAATCTCAAAACCTACTCTTTGCTCGTTACAAACTTTGTATAGTTTTGCCCAATACCCGGGTACACGAATCTTCCCTTATAACATACCTATAACGCGGGTTTGTGAATCGGCTAATTACTTGGGTCTAGGAGGCGTCCGTAGACCCTTCCAAGACCCTATGCAAATACCGGATCAAAGAGAAATCCATAGACCTACCCTTTGACTCGATCCAAACTTTTTATAGTTCTGCCCAATACCCGGGTACACGACACCTCACTTATAATAGACCAATAACACGGGTTTGTGAATCGGCTCAATACTTGGGTCTAGGAGGCATCTGTGGACCCTTCCAAGACCCTACGCAAATACCGGATCTAAGAGAAATCCCTAGACCTACCCTTTGACTCGTTCCAAATTTTTATAGTTTTGCTCAACACCCGGGTACACGACACCTCCCTTATAACAGACCTATAACACGGGTTCGTGGATCGGCTCATTACTTAGGTCTAGGAGGCGTCCGTGGATCCTTCCAAGACCCTACGCAAGAACCAGATTTAGGAGAATTAATAAGACCTACCCTTTGACTCATTCCAAACTTTTTATAGTTCTGCCCAATACCCGGGTACATGACACTTTCTTTACAACAGAGCTATAACACGAGATTGTGAATCAGTTCATAACTTTGGTCTAGGAGGCATCTGTGGACCCCTCCTAGAAGCTACGCTTGAACCAGATCTAGGAGAATTACCTAGACCTAACCTTTGAGTCGTTCCAAACTTTTTATTGTTTTGCCGAATACCCGGGCACACGACACTTCCCTTATAACAGACCTATAACTCGGGTTTGTGAATCGGCTCATTACTTGGGTCTAGGAGGCGTCCGTAGACCCTTCCAATACCATAGGCAAATGCCGGATTTAAGAGAAATCCCTAGACCTATGTTTTGACTGGTTCTAAACTTTTTATAGTTTTGCCCAATACCCGGGTACACGAATCTTCCCTTATAACATACCTATAACGCGAGTTTGTGAATCGGCTCATTACTTGGGTCTAGGAGGCGTTCGTAGACCCTTCCAAGACCCTATGCAAATACCGGATCAAAGAGAAATCCATAGACCTACCCTTTGACTCATTCCAAACTTTTTATAGTTCTGCCCAATACCCGGGTACACGACACTTCCCTTATAACAAGCCTATAACATGGGTTTGTGAATCAGCACATTAAATGGGTCTAGGAGGCATCCGTGGACCCTTCCAAGACCTACGCAAATAACAGATCAAAGAGAAATCTCAAAACCTACTCTTTGCTCGTTACAAACTTTGTATAGTTTTGCCCAATACCCGGGTACACGACACTTCCCTTATAACAGACCTATAACATGGGTTTGTGAATCAGCTCATTACTTTGGTCTAGGAGGCGTCCGTGGACCCTTCCAAGACCCTACGCAATTACCAGATCTAAGAGGAATCCCAAGACCTACCATTTGACTTGTTCCAAACTTTCTATAGTTTTACCCAATAGCCGGGTACACGACACTTCCCATATAACGGACCTATAACACGGGTTTGTGAATCGGCTCATTACAGAGGTCTAGGAGGCGTCCGTGGACACTTCCAAGACCCTACACAAGAACCGGATCGAGAAGAATTCTCAAGACCAGCCCCTTTGACTAGTTCCAAACTTTTTATAGTTTTTCCCAATACCCGG